>NC_048558.1:1531283-1588783 GCF_902806685.2 Maniola hyperantus
TTCAGCCATATCGTATCCCACTTCTGATGCTAGATTAACCTCAGAAGTATAGAGACAATAGAGTCAGGAATCACCTACTGAGAGCCTAAACCTTAGTTCGTTATCAATAAGCTAGGGCGTGGTTGTAGGTAGGAGACAAAATAAAAGATTGTATAAGGAAATAAACTGTTTTATTCAGGGAAAAACTCCCTCCAAATCAAAGTTTATCTTTACCATTACTTATTGCTTTATCATTATATAATTTATTATTTCCTTTAAGAAAAATCTACCGCCAGTTCGTAAAAAGCATATTATCTACCGAGAGAAAGAACTGCAAGAAAAACTCGGTGGTGTCTATTTTGAAATACCAATTACACATTTGAACAATCAAAATCAACATACATAGTACAACAATAGAAATATAAAATCAACAATATTCGTACCTGTAGGTATGTCACAGCTTCTTCTTAAAATAGGAAATTAATGATGTCTACCGTCAAAGCAGAGCCATTTATAGCCCTTTGGCTACCCTTTCCATAAGTATAATGATACCATATAAAACTCAAATTCAATAGAGTCGACAATAGAGATTAAACTTTAGTTTTAAATTTATACACTTCAAAATTCCACATTATACTCTATTTAAATCTACAATTACTTTACTTCTAAAATATAAATCAATTTCACCATGTAAGACCTTTGGATTAGCTGCTATATATTATCTGTTACGTCTGTAGTATTTTGCCTATCATTTTGACGTGCCTCTGTTTCAAATAAAATGTCAATGGTTTAGAATTAATTCTTAAGCAAAATCTAAAGAGTTTAGTAGCAATTTCAAGAAATAAATAGCAACTCTAACCATTTATCTTATACGCTCAACGCGCTGCTGAAGGAGTCCCCTCGCTGTGACATATTTGCTGACAAATGGGCTGACCTCATGGGTCAGATCTTGCACTTTTGTGAAAATTTATAATTTTGCTTTTTAAAATTTATAATTTTAAGTTGTTAATTTTTGTAAATATGTTTATGTTAGTTTGTACTCGTATTTTAATTAGTGTAATTGGCTTTATGGCCGTTCTAATTAAATAATAAATAAATAATAATAAATAATAATATTCGCGCTTTGTAAGCAAAGCCTAGAGACGAAAGTCTTTAATGAGTATGTCCTACCTGTGATAACGTATCACGTATCATCATCATCATCATGATCAACTGGTAGACGTCCACAGCTGGACATAGGTCTCTTGTAGGGACTTCTACATGCCCCGGTCTTGCGCCGCCTGAATTTAGCGGCTCCCTGCGACTCGTCTGATGTCGTCCGTCCACCTAGTGGGGGTCTTCCAACGCTGCGCCTTCCGGTACGACTTGCGAGGTCGCCATTCCTTGGGACCCCAACGTCTATCGGTTTTCTGAACTATGTGCCCTGCCCATTGCCACTTCAGCTTCGCAACCCGTTGAGATAATGTCGGTTACTCGTTCTCCTACGGATCTCCTCATTTCTGATTTGATCACGTAGACTGTAGAGAAACTCCAAGGATAGCTCTCTCACGTATGGTGGTAACATTTTTTAGAAGTTTGGTTTATCTCAATTTTCTTTTATTATTCTATTACCATAGCTAAGTCCCAAACAGCTTGTTATCCTTCGTGCCTCAGAGAGTATGTCCATTTGTCAGCCTTATTCTACACTTGAGCTGCCCGTTCATCCATAATCATTTGCGGAGGTCAGATTGTAATCTGATATCTCTGTAAAATACGAGTATACGTTACGAATATAGGTATAATCAACAAAATATAAAACAGTACCATGACTGATTGACTCTCGCTTGTTCTATGTCTAGGCAAATACTAAACTATAGCCCTACTAATTAACACAATCTAATAAAATAACCATTTGCATTAAATTGGTGCTTCAGTATTTTTGAAACCGGTAATGTATAGCGTGCAAAGCTTGGGGTCAATGTCCCACCTAGGATGCGACATTGACCCTCTTTGTTGACCTCTAGCGTCAGTCCGTAGGGCGATTGTCTAAAACCTGCATCAATCATTATTACAATCTCAATTGTTCTGATTGGCTGAATTTGTGCGATTCTTGTTGCAACAATGCATTGTGGCCAATAGTAAGCGAGCATTAACCAATCAGAGATGATTGCGATCGTGACATTGTAGCTGTCAAACAACCGCGGTAGGGCCACAGATATTTTATTTGCAATACATTGCGAACTTTTTAAAAATACAGGATGTTATTTTCGCGTTTTTTTTTGTGGTATATTATGAGTAATCATCAGTACTATCTCCTATTCTTCGTCTTTGCTAGCGATCTAATAGCAACCTGTATGATAGGTCTGGGTGCCAGTTATAATGGATGGTGGAGACAAAAACAGGGCAGTGGTGGAGACTGGAGAGCTAACAGCAATAATGTAATAATTTTCAGGTCATATTTTACACAGTTATAACTTGTTCCAGGCAACCACAGCACTCGGGGAGGTGCTGGCGGCGAAGGAACCAGAGGTGGTTGTTAGCACGGAGTACCGCAACCAGTTCGCGTGGCCCAAAGACGAGTCCGCGCCCAGGAAGAGTATCTCCATGGGCGCGCTCAAGAAAGCCGCCGTGGCTGAAGGTGAGATTAGTCCCAGGGTGTTGGACTTTGAATCTTATGCTAAATAAAGATAAAGTTCACTATCGCATCGTGAAACTGAAGGTGGTTGTTAGCACGGAGTACCGCGACCAGTTCGCGTGGCCCAAAAATGAGTCTGCGCCCAGGAAGAGTATCTCCATGGGCGCGCTCAAGAAGGCCGCCGTGGCTGAAGGTAGGTCCCTTCTTCCACAAGTTTCAGATGTAGGACTTTAAATCTTATACTAATAACTGTAAAGTTCACTTTCGCATCGTGGAACCGGAGGTGATGGTCTTTTCTTTCATGAGTTTCTGCCCCAGGGTGTAGGTAGAACTTTGATTACGTTCGTTCGTTTGGTTTATTGCTAAATAAGTCTCTATAATAAAATCTATATCTATACAACTTTAGGTTTAGTATGCGCGGGAATGCAATTACTTTTAAAGTGGCAAAATATTGGTCGAAATCGTTTAAATCCGCCTATATGATACCGTATACTTATATCACATACCCCTATGGGTTAAAGCCCACGATATTAAGTCAGACTTTACTTTCAGATCAAAAGGCAAATTTTACCTTCAGATCAAAAGCCAGACCTACTTACCTACCCACAAAAGTAATAAGAACGATGACCCTTATAAAATATTCAGCTAAAATCTATCTACCTACTGTTCGACAATGCCTACCCGATTCTATTTCCCGCCGTCACAAAAAGCCTGCGGCATTATGTCTTACAGAGCAACGTATTTGGGAACCTCGAAATACGAAATTCATTGAATTACTGAAAGTAAATCGATCGCAATTTTTCCTCTAAAAGGAACTTTTCTAGGCGAAATTGACGTTTTAAAGACCTTAAAGTTATGAAATGTTTCTATATTTCCGCGCTACACAGCCATTCTGATTCTTTTGTGCTAAAAATAAGCCAACCGTTGTCACCAGGATGCATAACTGGACCAGCTATGCTGCTAAAACTTTACATCATCATCATCAACCGGTAGACGTCCACTGCTGGACATAGGTCTCTTGTAGGGACTTCCAAACATGCCACGGTCTTGCGCCGCTTGAATCCAGCGGCCTCCCTGCGACTTGTCTGGTGTCGTTCGTCCACCTAGTGGGGGGTCTTCCAACACTGCGTCTTCCGATGCGAGGTCGCCATTCCAGCACCTTGGGACGAACTATCTGCCCATTGCCACTTCAGCTTTGCGACCCGTTGAGCTATGTCGGTTACTCTAGTTCTCCTACGGATCTCCTCATTTGTGATCACGTAGAGAAACTCCAAGCATAGCTCTCTCTATCGCCCGCTGAGTGACTCTGATCTTTCTTATGAAGCCCATAGTTAGCGACCATGTTTCGGATCCATATGTCATCACTGGCAACACGCACTGTTCGAAGACTTTGGTCTTCAAGCACTGAGGAATTTTAGACAAGAAGACTTTACGGCTCTAAGTAAAGTAGCCTTTTCATGCGAGATCTAACGAAATTAATGTTTGTTGAAAAGAGAAAATAATGGCCATGTTTTCTGCTCGGATTGCGACTTGCAAGTTTATTTAAATCCTGGTTATACAAGCAAGATAATATTTTTGCTTCATTTTATAAAGCCTTTTCCTTTGAAAAGAATCTATTTGTTCTTCTTGACAGTTCACTGAATAAGAAACGATCATTTCCAGTCTTAGATCCGACATTCTGTAATTAGATTTTCTTAAGACCGTCTCTAACTTAATAAGTATTACCTATTTTATTATTTAATGTGAAAGTGTTTGTTTGTTGGTTTGTCCTTCAATCACGCCGCGTGCAACAGATCAATCAACGTTATTCAGGAACACTTCGACGTCGTCGTCGTCAACTAATAAAAAAAATTACATTACAAATTGATATTTTGTATAGGTATAGACGTATAGATAAAGACCTAGAAAGTGACATAGGCTACTTTTTATCCCGTAAAATCGGAGATTTTTAAAAACCTAAATCCACGCGGGCAAAGCCGCGGGCATCAGCTAGTTTTCGATAAACCTCAATTATTGAAATAGCATGCAAGAAGCAGTTAGTCACCAAAACTTTACTGTTTTCAACTAAGTCATTTGAATAACTCAGCCGAAACTTTGCGACTGCAAATTCTCACTTGTTTAGTTGTTTATAAACTTGAAGGAAGAGCGACGCCCGAATTTTGATAAAGTCAGAGATAGGAGTTACATAAATTACTTCAACTTTCAGGAAACTTTGGTCATAGCTACTTACAGATAAAGTAAACTTACATTTTCACATTAAAACCTATTTTTTAGGGTTTTACCTATTATAGTACCTACTGCGGTATCTCACTTATTATTATAAATTTTAATGTATGTTTGTTTGTTGGTTTGTCCTGGAATCACGGCGCTATAGAGCAACTTTTAAAACTTAAATCATCATGTATTAAGTACTAGCTGCTGCCCGCGACTTCGTCCGCGTGGAATAAGTTTTTGAAAATCCCGTGGAAACTCTTTGATTTTCCGGGATAAAAATTAGACTATTATCACTCTCCAGGTCTTTATCTATACCCATGCAAAAAATCACATCAATCCGTTGTACCGTTGCGACGTGATTGAAGGACAAACCAACAAACCAATAAACCAACAAAAAAACACACTTTCGCATTTACAATAAGGGTATAAGGGTACTAGAACATAATATTTTATTGTTTACCAAATATTACACCTATCGTAAATAACAATTTCAAAATGTTAAAGGACGTCGCGTCGTTTTCTTCAATATAATATTGTTAGATTTTAAATTCTGCACCACAGAAATGTGTGGCATTATCAGTTATTAATTCGGTTGACATACCTCGCCTAAAAAATCTAAAGTAGCTTATACATATTATAACACTATAATTATTTTATCTCTTCCACTAGAAATGAAATATAATATACATAATAGATATATATATAATTTGCTAAACTACGTATATAATGTAACTTAAAATAATGGCACAGTCCCAGACACGTTTACTTGAAATTTAGGTATGCAAAATATTGATAGGGCATCAGCTAGTGTAATATAAAATTACCTAAAATTACTTAAAAATTTTATAATCTTTTTCCAGGGTCAGTAGAAGCTGAGCCCCTCATGAACCACGTGGATGGTGACCACGACGACGGTCCCAAAAAGTACATCGAAGACTATCTGTGGAACGGACAGAAGCCCGGTGTGCAAAGGTAGGCAAACGGTTATATGAAAATACTCGATGTAACCCTCTTTGGTTACAGGATGCTATTTATATTTCATACATGATTTTATTTTTTAACAAAAAATTTAAATAAGTAGATATGTGTATATAAAATTTAATTTTCGACATTACCGTTGTTAGTTAGTTAGTGAGACGGCTTGTGAGGCAGGGGGCAGGTTGCGGGAGGGTAATCGATGACGTAAAAATCAAGAAATTAACTGTAGTTGTCACTCTCACGCAACCTGCCCCCCCCCCCGATTGTGTAAGAAAAACGTATTCATCGTTATCGTAATCGTCAACAAATTATGCCCTTTGATTGGTTGATTCGCTGTTTACATGTTTTCACAGCCAATCAAAGGGCAGAATTTGTTGACGACTACAATAACGATGAAATCGTTATTCTTACACAATTGGGGGGCTGCTCTACGAGCCGTCCCAGTCAAGAAAAATATCTATAATTTACATATTATTGAGAAGCGTTTATGTATGCGTGGAAAACTTCTCGGTAGAGTAATTTACAAGTAAAAAAGTACACCATGATTGTCATACTATCTGAAAAGTCAAGCTTAGCTCAAAAAATTTTACCTTCAAACTTTTTGATCAAAGCTTTGTAGAAAATTCAGAAATAAAATAGTTATAGTTATTTTCATTTTTCTTTTAATGTTGATTAAATAAACCTTTTAACTTTTAATGTCCTAAGCAAACAAAGCATGTATGAAATATAAATAATTTATTGAACCTTTTACCACAATATTTAAAATTATATAAGCTCAGAGTCTATTTATAAATCCAAAAATTATAATATCATAAATAGGCTCTGAGTAAAAATTTTGCTTTAGCTTATACTCACGAACTCACTCGTGCTTTTCCATTTATATTTTTAAAAATTTATAGATTGTTTCGAATATTTTTTCAATTAACTATAATTTCTACATTTCTAATTCGCATGCCTTTATTATTATTCTTAATAAAACCAAAAGAAATAAATAAAGATAAGTATAGTTCACTTAAATGACAGATGTAAATTACAAAAACTACAGGAACAGTCTATAATTTTATACAAAAAAAAAAACAAAAAAAGACCACTCATGTACCATCACGACGCTTTGCTTTTGCTAAAGCAGCTTTTTTGCAAATCACCATTTTGAGTATCCATAAAAAATAAAATGGATTTTTACAATTCAAAACACCCTGTATTTCATATAAAAACACTTGCCACACACACATAAAAACCACACTTTGAAAAATCCGTGAGATTCCGGACATTTTCTTACACACAAAAATATTTCAAGTAGGTACTTATAATAATATGTAGTATATTTCTATATTTTTTTGTATAAAAGATAATAAAAAATAATTTTTCAGGTGAAGAAAAAGTAATAAAATGCTAATTACTAACGACACTTGCTAACTGCTTTCAATATCTGTGTCTAGATTTTTTGTACTTTATCTATACACGCAGGAAACTTTTACTTACTATTTTTAACGACATTTTTATAAATCTATATTTTGTGACTGTATTATTCTAAAAATATATTATAACTATACAATTAGTTTTGTGACAGAAAAGTAAAGTAACCCTTCATAAAACTAGCTGATGCCCATTGGATTTAGGTTTTTTTAAAATCTTGTGGGAACTTTTATTATCCCGGGATAAAAGGGCTTGTATGTCCATTTCCAGGATGCTCTCTTAACTTGTATTGCTGTGTCAAACATCAAAATCTGTTCAAAGTAAAAGGTAACAGACCGACAAATACACTTTCCCAGTTAACGTAATATATATTTTAGTCAAGCAAGTTTAAATGAACTTTGCTATTTAAACTTACGTCCTATCATATACTTACATTATAGAAAAATCTGAGTACAGTAGGTACGCGGCAGAAAGTAATGTACATCGGCCATTAGAATGACATTTCGGCTTTGTAGAGCATTGTCTCTGTCACTCATACCTATATGACGTTTTGTCGCTCTCAACGACAGAGACAATGCTCTACAAATCCACAATCTCCTTCTAAAGGTCGATGCACATCACTTTCTGCCGCGTATTGTAAGGAAGTACTTATAAATAACGACTTGCACTTTAAAGCCCTTCTTACACCTTTGCCTATTGTTTTCACTCTGTGTTTACACGAATATTTCCTCTTATGCACCAATAGGCACCTACGTCTATAACAAAATTAAACCTCTAAAATATTTCAATTAGATCTTTCGATACAATGGCTGCTCCCAAAAAATGTTCTACAAATAAATACGTTTAACCAAAATTTAGGTTTCTTTAATACCAACTAATACACTGAAAGAAAGATTTTACTTTCCGAGATTAGATTATGCAAAAATGAGAGTCAACTATTCACATTCGAAACAAATTTTTTGTTTGAAAAAGACAGTTTTAATTTGCCATAATATTTAGGAAATTCATTCAGACAATTTGTACGAGCTACTTGGTCTCGCTTTAGCTTAAGTATATTTTTAATTGACTTCAAAAAGCGAGGAGGTTCTCAATTCGTCCGGAATTTCTTATTTTATTCTTAAACATAAATCATTTAATAGCATAGGTATCAATCGTAAGGTACTTAATGATTCTGAGTAACAATGAAGCCAATTCTCTAACTATGCATGCAACTTAGTTCATTTCTGAATGTTTATGACGTATAAAATTTGCGAAGTTTATAGCCATTTGCGAGATAACCTTGATGCTAGACAGCAGACTTCGTTGCGACACTGTGAGCCTATTCTAGTTCTAAGGTCAAGGTTCAAAACAATGTCATTTTTTCATACTATTCAACATTTACTTGCAAAAAAAACAAGTCAGTTTATTTTATTTTCACTACCAACAATAATGATAGCTACATGAAAAAAATTCTATAAGTAAGGTTTAATACTTACTATAAAATAAAATCATCTACTCCTATAAACCAAAAAGTGTATCTGTCTGTCTGTTACCTCTACCGGTTCATTTTTTTGACTGATTTGACGAAATTTGGTACAAAGAGTAGCTTGCATCTCGGAGACACCATAGTCTAAATACTTTTATCCCAAAAATTATACTTACAATTCCTACGGAACTTTTAAAGCTCAAATCCATGCAGATGAATTTGCGGGCTTCAACTAGTTTCAAATTAAAATGTTTAGACTATAGAAAAGTTACTGAGTCTAACTAAAGTTCTGAAATGAAAAAAACATGATTTTCTAATTTTTCTAGCTTCTTAATTAATAACTATGACGATAATATTATTTCTAAATTAAAAAATATATTAACTCAATGAGGTGTTAATACAGTCCCATATTTTTGAAATAAAACTTTGTCACCCTTTTTTGACTCGATATACAGGATGTATCGCGACTAGTTAGTTAATTGTTAAAAATTATCAATTTAAATCAAAGTGTAAATATTTTTGAAAATAATTGTAAGAAGATATTAAAAGAAGTAATTGAACGTGTAAAAGTTTCCTGCGTGTCTGTTCTGCCCTATCTGTTGCGAATTCCCGTGTTTGGGTGAAGCAGAACAAGTCTAAATTTCGTTTTGGTATTTGCTTACATCTCAGTCTCCTCACGGTGGCGGTTCCTAGGCCGAGTAGAACTAGACAGACCATATTATATAATTATAATTAGTTCGGAATGTCATCTAATAGATTCTTTTTTAATATCGATGTGTCCTGCACTTTTGTCGATGTGAACGTTAATTCAAATTTTTGTTAGATTGTATGTCGTTGTATCACCTAACACTTCCGACACCGAGTCCGACGGCGCCGGCGCATCCTTCTAGACTCTTCCAGGACTAACATCCTAACACCATTGCGAGCTTAACAATTATTTGAGCATGAATCTTACTAACCTGGCTCGGCGCGAGCTCTTCCGTTTATTTGCCGCATCTCATAGTAACGGCCAGACGTCTGACTTGAAACTGGAATTTTGCAGAAAATCGACGTTCCGTAGTGCGCTATCGGCCCTCATATACAACGGGGAGGATCGTTCCAAAGATAATAGGAAACGTTACAAAAGCGAGTACAAAAAGAAATTTAGACCGTTCTCTCAATACGTGTACGAGGCGTCTAAAGGGACGTTTACGAAATGCAGGGGGAAAGGGAAAGCGATAGAGGAGGCGAGCGAGCGATTGGTGGGGGGTGCGGAGGGCGCGGGGGCGAGGGCCGGGGGCGACGGGGTAGATGGGGCGGGGCCGGCGGGCGCCGAGGACTCGGCCACGACGCTGCGCGCGGCCGGCCTGCAGCCGCTCGGCCTCGCGCAGGGCGACTCGTGGTACCGCGAGGTGCTGGACCTGCGCAAGCGCGCCGGCGAGTACAAGGTCTGCGCCACCTCTATACATACTTCATACTCACACTACACTCCTAGACTTGTAACCGATTTGAGGAAAGTTGGACATGTTTCTGATGGCCAAACCGGATTTGCCATGATATCGAAATCGTACCTACCTAACGTGAGTTTTGTAACGTCGAATTTGACACCCCTCCAGCAGTCAAAGGACCATGGGTGTTTTAGGCTAGCTGTCAACAGTTACCGTTCATAATAATAATTATAAGTGTGCATTCCAATTTAAAACTATGGCAGCTCAGTTCAAATCGAAGGAAAAAATGCTGAAACGATCTTTTTCTAAAGGTTTCCGAATTTTATCACATTCAGTTACTGGTAAAATGCATATAGAGCAAAAAAAAACATTTTTTTACGATTGAATACTGACAAAAATTTTAAAAAACTATATTGCTTTTATGCATTGAAAAAGGCTGAAAACTGTAGGTACTTGTTCAAAATTCAACTTCGCTCCCATAACAAGAAATAAAGCAGACACATAAAAACTTTTTCATTTAATTTGATAGCTTTATACAAACGTGCCTATGGTCCTTTAATATTTAATAATAACTGCAGATACGATTTTAATTTCATAGCGTATAAATTCAGACTAGAATAAACAACACATGCAGAAAAATTTGACTATCGAAAAACTTATCCTACAGTCAATAATCTAAATCAGAACAACTCTTAAAGTTTTCTCAAATCTAGTCTTTTGTCAATTAAAATATCTTCAAAAAGATTACCAAGCTTAACAAAATGTATTCTATTTCCCCCCCTATTCTTTATATCCCAAAATTTTAATTTAGTATATTCAAACCATCATACATAGTGGCAATGTAGCATACTATACCACTTATCAAATATTAAAAAGGTTTATCTTATTAAAATCCAGGACGGTACCTATTGATGACTAGAACCCGGCCTGCAACCGTCGCGTAGAAACCGATTGGGGGTACCTATAAGACTGTTGAACTGCCATATACCTCTTTGAGGTTAGAGCGCTTTAATCTAAGACTACAGATGAGACCATTATCAAGCGCAAATTGTAACTAAATAAAAACGTAATAAAAAATAAAACTGTTGATGTTTTGAGCGAGACACCACCTCCAAAACCTTACTTAAGATTATTACAAAATTCATTTCTTTCATTTTCAATTGAAAATTTGATAAGTGGTATATTCACGGTCATGCTTCCATCATATTCAAAATTGGCATTATATCCGACAGTACCGCGGCTGGGGGACCGAACTAGCTCCAGAACACATCACCCAGCTTTACAATAAACAAATCGAACTCTGGTACCAAGTGTCCCGCCGGTCCTCGCTGTCTGCCCTTTCACTCGCTTCCACCAATCACAAGTAAGTGATGCACTAGATAATATTTTTTAAATCGGTAAATCCAGCACCGAGGGCCAAATTTATTTTTGGGAGCTTTGCTATCAAGTTATATTTCAGGGTCTTCCCAGATTTATCCATGTCTGAACTCAAAAGTTGGGATGAAAATGGAAATCGTTAATGATTATACATCTCAAGATCAACCAATGCTTTGCAGCTTAAAATCTCAATCAAACTATATCTACTCCATTTTCCGTAAGGTGCCAAAATAATCCAACTAATGTTTTTTAGTTGGATCTCTAAACTGATTTGATAGATATAGAGCAAAAACCATCATCCTGAAGCTTAAACCATATAAGATGTGCTTCATTTAAGTACATAGTTAAACCGCTAATCAGCTTAATGCCCAAATAGCTCATTGTACCTATGAAATGATGCATTATAGGATTCCTATCATCTGTACCAAATATTAAAGCAAAATAGCTTGAAAAATTTGGTTTAGTAGCTTCAAATTTGCTCAAAATGAGACTTTATTGATGAGTGTTGTAAGACCCACAATTTATTAAAAAACATTAATTTCTCGGTACTTCTTGGCCCTTGGAGTTGGAGGAATTTCGCTTACATTAAGTTACACTTAAGTTTGATTAGCGAGAAGCTGATGCTAGCAAAGAATGGCTTGAATTGCGAGGTGATGAAGCCATCGGTGTTATGCGTAGTTTAGGCATCATCAGCCAGGATTAGATCCAAACGCAGAGCGAATAGTTAAAAATTACCAAGATTGTACATATACCAGAAAATAGGTCCGTAATACAACTAAAAGAGTTTTCAGGGTCTTGCCTCGTGATGAAAAGGATGGCAAGGAGTCAAGAAACCAATCCCCGAAGAAGTTCAGGTCATTCCGCTCGGCACCGCACCAGTCCATCCATGCCAAACTTCAGGAGACAAAGGCTTTAGAACGGTCACCGCATAAGACTTCGCCCCAGAAGCAAAGGAAGAAGCTGCAAGGGCACAGCTTCGATGATGGTGCTACCCAAGAAGGTATGGATTCATTGGAATGTGCTACTGTAATAATTTAGCATGGCAAAATTTAAAAAGCTAGATTCCCTTTAAATTTTTGACTTATTACAACAATTTATCGTCGCCCGCAGCGTAGTAGTATGTCTAATAGTATCATGTTGTCCTGCTTGATAACCACTGTCGTTGTCAGTAGTAGTGGATTAATAAATAAGGAAGTGTCAGGTGTGCCTATTGTCTAATGATTTTTTGTCTCAATTTCAGGGGCAAAAACTGATTCAGCATTCCGCTCCCCGCGCCGCCGGCCGCGCTCCGCTGACCCTGCACCCGTGCCTAGCGTGCGGCACATGCCCAACGGACACGAGGCACGTCCTGCCAAGCCTACTGGTAAGTGTGTAGTTACTGTCGCTCACGCGGCCATATGCTAGGCTAGATGATTGTTGAGTCCCAAATGTATGATCAACTGTGGTCAATTCTTTGTACGGCATTCTCTTGTTTATCGATGTTTAAATCATTAATTTATCAATATAATAAATGTCAGGGATATATTTTTTGTTTTGATTTTTTTTACTCAATTAGAATACATGTATCCCAATTCTTCTATTTAAAACTTGCTAGTTCTTGGCTCGAAATTGTTTTGATTTATTAATATGTTCGTAATAAGTAGACTTTAAGTACTGATTCTTTACTGTTATCCTGCCTGATGCTTGACCCCATATCCAATTTTCTAGATATTTTAGTGTGACCATTTGTTCTGTAGGTTTGCCGTTAAGTAGGGGGAGTAGTAGTAGAATTAGGTCGTCATCCCGAGGGGGCAGATCGCCCTCGGCACCGAGCAAAACTGCGACAGTAAATGGGCCAGTATTGGTAAATGGGGATGTTGGGGCAAACGGGACAGTGGGGAAAGGGGCAACAACGCCAGACCGGGGCCGACGCAGCCACAGCGTTTCAAAAGTGGGCATAAAATTGGGTGCGTACGATCAGGTGACAGTTGCGTCGACGCTCTGTGTTCTTTGAACAGCTTTTGTTGAATTTGTTAAAATGTTCTGTGACGCTTAAGTTTTTTTTTGAGTAAAAGTCATATTTTTCTGCGATACATTTTAGGAAAATTTATTCTTGAATTTTGCGTAGGGAAGTGGAAAACAAATATCCAAGACAAAATTGCCTTATATCTTTTAGGTATCTATGATCTAGCTACTTTAATTCTTACTGATCATAGTGATCATCGTACATTTTTTTCAATATTTTCTCTTTCCCAACAAAATAAAAATGAATAAAAAATTAATGTAGATACTCGTACATCCGTATCCGTATATCCGTATTGCCGTTAATGTCGGCTCATCAATAACTATTTTCCGAGATGAGTTTTACACTCCATCATTTAATTATTATTTAAAATTTCCAATAATAAATCATTTGGGAGTTTGTCCTACCCAGTACCCACCCTATACCGGCCCAAGGAAAATTTTCAATATAATATATTTACAGAACTGTATGCCAGGGTGTATCGCATAAAATTATGGTGAACTTCGGTTTTATTGTAAAGTATCAAAATTGGTAGAGTGAGGATTTTTTCATTCTCAAAAATTATTTTTGTGATTTTCAAAGCTTTTGTTTGGCTTCTGTGATTATTATACTGATTTTTAATTACTATTATACTGATAAGTCAGTGCGTCTACGCAACACAGGTCACGTATTTAAACGCATTGGCACCTCAAGAGGGAATGGCTTCGGCACTTCACGGCGCGTGGCCTGTATGTGTGTCTTGTCCGTTTGTCACACTAACTGCACTAACGACACATTAGTGGATAATTGTTAGAATATAACATTTTATGAAGAAAACGGTGGAGGGTTGAAGATAAAAGAGATTGAAGAGTTTAGGTCTATTTTTAGTTTCAAACCTTTTTTAAGTGATATTTGTGATGATTGTCACACTAACAGTTGAACTAACTTCCATTTGTCTTATAATAACCAACATTTTTTACGAACAAGTTTGTAAAAAATTTGCGAAAATCGTATTTTAAATGATATTTGTGTCGTTTGTCATACTAATTTATACACTTCATTTTTGTTAGAATAAATGAGAAATCTCTTACTGTACAATAATTATAGTAAGGAATGGTTTTGGGCTTTTAATAATTAAACATAGTTTAGTGTATTTTTGTCACTAATGGCAGATGTAAAATAGTTAGGGTGGTTAAAGTTTTTGGGTCATATCTTTTGTATTTATACTTAGGTCATGTTTTGTGACATTATTTTGAATAATTTTTACTTAATGTGAATTTTTTGTGATTTTTTTATCTCGCATGTATCTTTTATCTGTGGTTTTTTTTTTTTTTTAATTTTACAATTTTAGTCAATCCATACCTACTTTTGGTGAATTATTGGCTATATTTTTTTATGTTTGTATTATGTACCTATCTATATTGTATCTGTGAGTGTGTTCACTTTCAATGTCGATGTTGTGTGCATTAGATGTTTTAGAAATTGGTAGAACTAAATTAATATATAATAGTTATTATTAATTACCTACACATTACCTACCTCGACATTCCATCTACACGCACGAAACGTTTTGCGTCATCATTCCTCATACGTATGGCTGAGGTTTGGAATACTCTTCCGCGATATATGTGTTTCCTACCGATTACAACCCGGGTATCTTTAAAACAAGAGTGAATAGGCATCTTCTAGGTAAACGCGTCCCATCTTAGGCCACATCATCACTTCACATCAGGTGTGATTGTGGTCAGGCGTAAACCTATAATGAATAAAAAAAAATTAAAAAAATTAAAAAAAATCTAGAGTAAGTAATTAAATCTTTGCAAAATAGAAAAAGTTAGACTTACTAACTGACATTACCAACGAAGATGTACAGCTCAAACCGATGAGTCTAGCAAATATTGCATGATGGTTTTCTGGATAACGTTGATAACGAGCGACTAGTTACTTAATTTTTTTACTTCAAACTTATCGAACGATCGATAAATATAAGCTAAAATCACATCACTTATTAATTTAACGAATAACAAAAATGGTCCGTATCTATACAGTAAAATCTTTGAAAAGAGCAATCTCTCGAGTTTCTTGCTGGTTCTTCTCGGTAGGAAAGGCATTCCATACAAGTGGTAGATGCATTTGACGATTCAAAATTCCTTGTAAAAGTTCAATTCAGTAAATAATATTTTTATTTATTTACAATGTAATGGCTATCGTCAAAAATACGATGTCGATCGGATTTTCCTTATTTACCTAAATTTACGGCCTAAATAACTAATGATCAATCTATCTATAATCTAGCGATAAATAATTGCTAAGATACCTAGGTACATTGATAATAATTTTCAAAAATAAAGTTAATAAAAACAGCCATATTCCAGGTTAGCCCGCTTTCATCTTAGACTGTATCATCACTTACCACCAGGTGAGATTGCAGTCAAGGGCTAACTTGTATCTGAATTTTTAAAAAAACCATCTATTTTTTTTAATAATTAATAACGACAGATAGGATTGAAATTGAATTAGTTATTTATTATTTTGGCAGTAAGTAACTATATCAAGGATATGGTTGGTATTTATTTAACTATTCCATTTTCAAATTACAGACGATGAGATAATACCGTCTCACCGTAGCGCATCCGTTGCCAAAGATCACTTCTTCGACGACTCGCCGATCGTCAAGTCGCCCCCGGAGCCAACCCGGGTAAAGTCTCCGGAACAACTGAACATGCGGTCACCCGACCCGGTCAATTGGACGGTGCCTCTTGACACCGGAAAGACTTTCACGGTCACCCAAAACGTCAAAAGCGGTGAGTGTAGTCTTTTGAACAGATTGGCGGCAAATATTATCAAACTAAGTTAGGTTATAGGCTAAGTTAGGGTAATTTCGAATTAAATTGTCAGTTTTGAGTAATTTTTTAATTTGGTCGTTATAAAAAGGTCTTTTATAGTAGTCAGTTGGTTCGGAAACATTTTTGTGATAGTTTCACTCGCTTCAAAGAGTATCTTTTTCATAGCATACCTAATTATTTATCTTACCTACATAATATAAAATACCAATTTAGTAGTAAATAGTGTTGCAATAACAAAATTTCTACCAACAAAAACGTAAGAATTTTGATACGAATTTTTTATACACAGTTACGAAAAGTTAGTTTTGAAATTCGTACTATACAATTTAAGTATGGCGTAAAGTGTAAACTACATAGCTGATATTGTTTTCAACTTTTTTTTTCAATAATTTTAAAAAATCGCCTTTTTCATGTACTACTTACCACGTTATTAGTCTACGTGTAGTCTACGTAAGGCTACGAGTTTACTTTTAATCAAAATACAGTGGTACTTATTTTATTTTCAATAATTTTCAAATTCAGTAGTACTTAATTCATTTTTTAGAGTTGATTTTTTTTTACAAAACGCCGTGACTTACGCAGTGTATACGAATATTCTTCAAAAACTTACATACTTAGTATGTTGCTGTTTTTTTTTAAATTTAGTAAAGTCATGGGGCTGATTCTCTTGTACACAATCTCTAAACTAAATTAAGAAGTCTAAATCTAGTGCTATCCTTTTTCGCAAGCAACATTATGAAAGGGATAGCAATAGATTTAGACGTGTCATTTTAGTTTAGTTTAGAGAATGTGTACAACGGAATTAGCCACTTATTAGAATAGGAAAACAATTTAGTAATGACTGAAAAATATTAGTGTTTCCACCTCGATTAATTGGAATTTAATCAAACAAAACAATCGAAATGGACAAGATACTCTTTAAGATATTGTAGATAGGCAGCATTCGTGAATTCAGGAATGTACTTAATTATTACCTAATTGAGACCTTTGTTACCATAATGTAGGTAAAGACCTTACCTATCTATACCTACTTACCTAAGATTAACAAAATTTAAACACTAATATTTAATTACGTGCAATTTTTTAAACAAGTTTAGCATGCATGTGGTCGATTGAAGTCAAATAAGAGAAAAAAGTTGGCGAAGTCAAAGTCAAAGTCGATAAACTCAATCATTTCCACATTGACATAAAAAATGCATTTGAATCTTCAAGAAGTGTCTGGCAATGCATGACGTGATTTCTGATACTATTCTGAAGAAATTAAGTTAAATAATAAAAAATTGGACTTTATATTTTGACGTAAGATTTTTTACCCTTTATTACCTGTTATCTCCGAAAGCCACCATGATCCAAACCAACACTGTGAGGAACGTTTGTTCGGAACAAACGTTCCTCACAGTGTTGGGGAGTGACAATACGCAGATAAACTACGAAGGTGTGGCACTCGCTGGCGCTTAGTTCAGAAGCAAAACACTTTGCGACTACTGTTAAGTACCCTAAAAGCTTAACAAAATTAACTACCGGCCACCGGCATAAACGTAGAAAATATTAGTGTTTAAATTTTTCCAAAAAAAAAAAAAAAAACGAAGTCATCACACTATCATGCCACACGGTTATTTAGCTACGACATAACTCTACCATTCCATTTGTAACAAGTGTGTATTGTGTATAGCAACCCCACATACGACGTAGACGCTTGCAACACTCACACTAAGACACAATAAAATCATGTACATAAATACCTACTTATTTATTTATCCTAGGGCCGAAATTAATAATAAATCAATCTATCTAAGTATAATCTGTCGATAAGTTACTTAGCAACGTTGTTATTTGTCAAAAAAGATCATACAATTTTTGAAAAATAACAACATTGAATATCGAACGACTACGGATAGATTGATAATAATTATTATTAATTTCGGCTGTAAAGTGATCGCGTACGCGCCTAACGCAAACCTAATAAAATACGCGGTTAAACTTAAATATAAAAAAATGAATATTATAGTCTGCAAAAGGCAACCACATGGTCGGCTGCGCCAAAAACCGTATCGTTTACAGTGCGACAAGGCTGGCACTTCAATGCCATTGACAGGGGGCGCTGTTGGAGAACAAAGGCTTAGAATATACCATGAATATACAAACAAGAACAAAGGGAACACTTGACGACAAAGTTAGTTCCGATTTTCGCCACGCGCCAAGATAGCCTTGTCGCACTGTACTTGAAGCAATGTTCATCTCATTTACATCATTTCTTAACGGTTGATACTGCAGAATAAGTTATAAGCCGCATTTTCACTTCTAAAACCTACTTGCTTGCGCCTTGCAGCGCGGGAAGCACGTTAGGCGCGTAGTGTGCGATCATCTTTCAACGGGGATTTAATCAGTTTAAAAAATAATAAGGTACTCATTAAAAAAAGGATCATCCATTTGGTTTTTCACGTACAATCATTTATTTTGTTTATTTTTATGAAATCATCGGAACAAGTAGACGTTTGACATCCACAGAAATTATTTGGGAAGGATACACTTATTTTTGCCTGGAACGTACTTAAATAGAAGAAAAAAAAATATATTGTATAAAAATATATTGTATTTTAAAACATTATCTACCGATTTCACAAATGAATTCAAAAATGAAAAAGTGAGTATATTTTGATATTTTCCGTAAATACTTACAAAATAACCTGTAGAAATTAATGCTCTGTCTACCAATTTAATATCCTTGGTCTGAAATTTCAGGTCTATTTACTTTTTTATTTCTATGCACTCTACGTGACTCTACGTTCAAATCTTAGCGCGAGACACAACTGTCACTGTCAGTTTGACAAACGTCAAATAATTTCTGCGGACATAGAACGTAACCGTAGCCGTTTCACTTATTTCATGTCATTACCATACAAATCACTCACCATATTTCAGATGAGAGCATTAAGCGCCCTAGCTCTGACTTTAAGAGCGCCTCCGTGGCCGAAGAAGGTCCCCTGAAGACAGGTACGACGACTAACGCCCTCGCCTAGGCATCGGCCATACAGCCATACACACACGGGCTTAATCAGTGTGACGGACGATGCGACAGTGAACTCTATCATGATTAACTTAAGACTCAAAGTCCTTATTCGCTATGAAATAGTTACAATTGTTATGTCAAACTTGACAGTTCTGATGAAGAAGTGTTAAATTTGACTTCGCAAAATAAATATTTGCGATTTCAATCTTACGACTTAAATTGTACGACTTCAAAACTAATTTGACCACTTCAATAGAAGAACTGTTGTTATTTTTGTTATAATAAAATAAAAATTGCAGTTACGAGTCTGCTGAGTTTTGAATATTTTAGCGAATAAAAGATTGAAAAATTCTTTTGAAACGTGACGCTTAGGTCCAATCAAATAGCATTTTGTATAACTATGGAAATCTGTATACCTATGAACTTTTAATCGCACTTAAGAAGTTTTTTTTTTCATAACATTAAAATTTTAACACAGTCGTAACTGTAATTTGCGATGTATAACTTGACAGTACCTACTTATATGGAGGCTGTAAAATTTGAGTGTCATGAAGAAATGTAAGTATTTGTCGTATCGTGTTTTCACCTGATCCTATAGAGATCACTGCCCCATAACACACCATCGACACAAGAAAAATATATTAATCTGTTTTATATCTATTGACATTGAATAGTTCATGATTAAATTATGTTACTCCAATAACTGAAATGCTTTTATTTATTTTGACCGTTTTCCGCTGAGACGTCGACCACGTATGTATTCACTTGTTGTGTGTGTGTCTGTTTCAATGTTTGCGTCACAATCACAGTTTCGCACCCCAGAGCCTGATTCTCCGTAACATCCAAATAGTATTTTACGCCTATCGCACACTACCAGCGATTTCCGGCCTGAAATAATTCAGCGATAATTGTATACAGGAAGCACTTTGACGCTGAGGTCCTACGAAAACCTGATTAATTACTACCAACTTTCACTGAACCCAACCAATTTTTGTCCAAAAGAAGGATAGTACAGTAAGTGCCACTACTAGTACAGTAGTAGTCACTCGTATGCATACGAGTGAACACGCACTGACAAAGACGTCAACATGTTTAATTCTGTTGTACACAACCTCTAAAGTAAATTAACAGGTCTAAATTTAATGCTATCCTTTTCCACAGAGAGTATTATGAAAGAAATAGCAATATATTTAAACCTGTAATTTTAGTTTTAGTTTAGAGATTGTGTGCAACTGAGTTGGCCACCGTCGGTGAAAATCGTACAACGCATCTCAACCGTCTAAATTCGGCAACTAATGGATAAAATCAAGTCTCGAAAAAAGTGGTTGTTTGCATTTTTTTTTTTTTTTTTTAAAGAATATTAGCCATGTTAAATGACTAATATTCCCCTTTCCCCTCCAACTAAGCGTAAAGCTTGTACTAGGAGTAGGTACGACAATAGTGCAACGGGCGGGGTTTGAACCGTCGACCTTTCGGTTTTCAGTCCACTCCTTTACCTGTTGAGCTATTGAGGCTCAAATTCACTCACTTGAAACTGCTGTTTTGAAGTCAAATTAAACAGTGCTTGTACGAAGAGCTATCAATTTTGACATTACAAAACCCAGCTTGTTGTAAGATACGAATTTGACATCACAAAATTCAGTTGCAAGTAAGATACGATTTGGATGTCACAATGAATAAGGTTCCTACTTTTCCCCTTGTTTTCCATCTCATCTGTCGACCCTTTCGTTCACTTTTGCATGCTGCCGTCATGCGAGTGTAGGTTTTTGAGTAAACTCATTCACTGGATTTGGAATTTGGCCCTGTTAGTTTTAATGGTGGATCAGAGACTCTAGCGTATTTTTACAAGTTAACACTAACTATGCGTAAATTCGTCATTTAGTATGGATGCGAAAACCTCGTGATAAGTATAACATCTACGTACTAAATGATAGATTTACGCTAAATTAACGTTAGCTGTGTGTAAATTTGCCAATATTGTATGAAGATAAAGTCAAATCACGACATTTTCCCGTAAGTTCACACTTAAATGACTCATTTACGCACAGTTAACGTAATTGAAAAGTACACTAGAGTATCTGTTAATTTTTATGACAAATCAGGGTAATGATTATTAAATTTATGAGTTACGACACTTCAGTGGTATCTTACTACTGACTACATTTTGCAACGTCAAAATTGACGTCGCAAAACTGCTAAGATAAGATTTGAATAACAATACAGAATCACGGCCCTGTGCTACACGGTACTACAATTTTGAAATTATAATTCTCGCAAAAAGTTACACTCAAGACTGTTCAATCTTATATGAGTTTTGCAAACATTTTTCCTTTCACTGAAAAGACTGCGTAAGATAATTATATTGTTATGTATAATATAACGTTGATAATGTCAGAAAGGTGCTTTTGTCATAATCGTTTACAAAACTCTTAATAGCCATATCATTGTGACTGATATGAAGTGTGTTATTTTAAATAGCAGGATAATCATGCCAGCACTTTTTGATGAACTCTAGTGACGTCCCAATTTCATACCGTTGCTTTGAATTACCATGAAATAAAGAAGTCGAGGTCAAAATTTGCAAATGGTATCATACTCGTAACCAAAAGTGATCTCAAATTTGACAGTAAATTTATAAAGGGATGGCAAATTTGACATCACAAAATGCAATCAGCATAATTAATTACAGTTCAGTGTAATATTTTTTTTAACCTTGGAAAATGTTGCTGTTATAGAAGCATAAAATTGGGACGTCCATAAAAGTATATTAAATTCGGTTTCCGTCATTACTTGATAGCTTTTGGGCTAGTATATAAAAGCTCCCATAGATATTTCTTCATAGGTTTCATATCATCAAAAAAATTGCATGATTTCTAAAACTCCCTGTTATATTGAGCTAGACGTTCTTTAAATAGACTTGGATGCCCCCTTTCCCTTGGAGTAGGAAGCATGAGTTAAAAGTTTTACTAATGTCGTGGCGCCTCCTGTTTATGCTTAGTTAGACTCGGCTTGCCGCCCGGGTTTGAGGGTTGAAACCAGAGACGTCACGAAGGCTAGTTTGTGAATGTTTGATTATGCACTCACCCTTGCTCGATGCGCAGTCTGCTTGCGCGTGCGACACCAGGTTAATGCGCCGTCTCCGCGGCACTGAGGCGACGGGCGAGGAAGCGGCCTTCCTCCCCGTCGCATCGGACAGAATCCATTGCCTCGCACTCTGTAATACGTATATGGGACGGGCAGATTTCGCCTAGACGAAATCTGCCGGGGCTACTGTCTTCCTCGCCGCTAAGCGGGGAAGACCAGTGCTGACTAGCGCTAAATTAAAGGAGGAACGGTTCCATCATTAGCCCAGCCATTAGGATTATAATTGGGTCCCATTGACCTACCGCGTTTCGGTCAGGTAACTGGCTATTCGTGCCGGCTCAAAGTGCCACACCTTTGCTTGCTACTTACGCCGAGAGTTAGCCGGGGTCGTCACTGACGTCGAGAGCTAGCTGGTCTCGTCATCTGTATCGAGAGTTAGCTGTTCGACGCTAAGGCCTGCCACCCGAGGGCCCCTACGACTCTCGATACTGACGGATTACTTTCTCCCAGCCAAGTCCTGCCAACAAGGGTCCCAATGGCTCCCGACGCTGACGATTTACTTTTCCGACTAAGGCCTGCCAATAAAGGGCCCTTACGACTCTCGACGTTGGCTACATGGAAACGTTCCTTATGCACACAATTAATAGCAATCAAATATAGTTACTTATAGTTAGCCACTTACGAGTAATAATACAGGATGCGAGGCACCGAACTGATGACGGTGGGCGTGCTGTGAGGCGAGACTGCCGTGCTCGGATCCAGTCAGTTAACAAAATGGTGGGCGCCGTGGTTCGAGGCTTCGACCACAGACAGTCGGCGTCGCGTTTCAAGTATAGACCATTAGACCCACAGAGTAAAGTCACAGACAACTTACCATAGTATTTTAAGCGTCCGGCTCTGGATTCCTCTCCTTCTAATCTCGTTTTGCTCGTTATTGTAATTAGATATTATAATTGGATGATTTAATTTTACGATGATTACTATTTATATTTTGTACAATTAACTATTTCGCGACGTTCGTCGCGACACTCCCCAACAACGGAAGTTACAATAAGACGATAAGATTCTGCGTCCATTCCTTAATCTTCTCGAGGGCCCTGACAGCCGCTTCTCTCTTGGGTCTTGGCTCCTCGGAAGAAAGGTCTACTTCGTTTTCGTTAGTAATCTCCTCTGGCAGAAGTTGATCCTCTAACATCGTCTCATTATGGTCTTGTATGGTGTGATCATTTTCCTTTTCAGGTGCATCGATTTCACCACTACGTATCTCACTGGTTTCTCCAGTGGTTTCCTCGTGCACTTCTCTTGTTATGCGTTCGGAAGGTATATAGTTGTAACTTGGTCTAGGTTTGTCAGCTAGAGCGTGAGCTTCTTGTTCGTCCATTTCCAGTGGATATAAGTGTGAAATGGATCTAATATATTCGCTATTATCTACTTTTACTTTCGCTGTTCTGCTAAATCCATCCTTCCCCTTCATAAGTTTTGTTATTTTCCCAACTCGCCAGCTTTCCCGATTGGGATGTTCCCCCTTTATCTGGACTATTTGTCCTTCTTGAGGTTCTAATTTCGAAGTGACTCTTGGATCCCTATGTGAATGCTGGTATCTTTCTCGAAGGCTGAGAAGGTAACGATTAGAAAACATTTCTCTAAATTCTTCCTGGATTTTAAGAGCTCTTTTCCAACCTTTAACTAGTTACCTTTTTGTAACGGTTCCTTCTGCTAAAGGTTCCTTCCGGGTAGTCTCTACTGTTATACATTTTCCTACAGCCAAGAAATCAACTGGTTTCAATATGTCGGAGATACTCGGCAGTAATCGGGACGCAAACGTTGTCTAGTGGCGTTGATCGAGTCTACGCATTATGACACAATCTGGGTTACCATGGACACGTAAGAATAACAATATGGTTTGAAGATGGTAAGAGAAACGACTTGTGTACTTGTGTAGAATCGTATCCCGCGTTCCTATTAAGCCAACATGATAACCCTGTAGATAAACGCCCAATAGAAGGTAATACGACGATCCTAGAGCTCTCTGCCGACAAATATATGATCCAGCTCGGCATCTATATGGGTGAGTGGACGGGTATTTACCACGGCTTCAATTTCCTTCATTACTGTAGATAGTTCGTGATCCTTAAGACAGTGTTTTTATAATGTTCTTGTTCCTTTTCGTTTATTCTATATTACAGAAATAGTTTCATTAATTTCAACTTCCTCATCTTCACTATCATTCGGAAGAGCCTCCCGAAACAAAAAGGGATCACTATTCGTTGCCCTTTGTGGCAATGTATCAGATGCTTGTAACAAATATTGAGGTCCAGTTAACCATTTCGCTTTATCTTCACAAGTGCTGTAAGGTTTATTTGCTACATCTGCGGGATTTAGCTCTGAGGGAACATATCTTATGATCAATTCTTTGTTTCATTTAATTTCTTGGATTCTCCTTGCTACGAATGGTGGTAAAAGTTTAGAAGACTTGCACCATCCGATTACAATTTGGCTATCGGTCCAAAGAAATTGATGTGTTACTTTTGCAGGAAGAAAGTTCCGAATACATTTTATAAGACGACTTCTTAAATAATTTAGCAGGTAGGATATTATGTGGTGCAACAAATCCGCAAGGATCGTAGATTGAAGCGATCACTCTCAATACTTCCCGTTTATTGTTCGCATTAGAGTCGATCTTGTATCTCAATTGAAGTAGATCTTCCTTTAAATCCCAATCAAGTCCTAATATCTTAACACGGATTTCCTTTGACGAGTCTGGGATTTGTGTCATAAATTCATAAGAATTAGAACTCCACTCCCTTAAGTTCATAGACATTTGTTTAAACGCTTTTTTGGAGTCGGTATATAATTCTGATGGTTTTCTCCTTCTGATGGACACAATGATGCAAGTAATGAACAGGATGTTCTTCCTTTTCAGATTTCGCGTTCACAACTGCTGTTTGAAGTATAGTAGTATCCTTGGTATCTAATTGCATTAAATTATTAGTTGATTCGTTTGTATTCTTATTATTTATATAATCATTTATTATTATTATTCTTATTTATTATTTACATTCTTATTTATTATTTTTATTTATTTATTAGTTGTTTCACTCTCCTTTTGTAGATTTTTAGGACAAAGTGCCCGATTGTGAGATCCAATCTCGTTACAGTGTGCACATTTTATTTTTCTCTCACATATCTTTACGGTATGTCCTATGCGAAGACATGCGTAGCATCGGTTAATTAATTTATTTTTCCTTTCTCGTAACGTTGTAAAGGCTTTGCATTGATCGTTAAAATGGTTCTCCTGACAGAAGATGCAGTGAAGTTTTCTTTTCTTTTCGTGTTGCCTTTCTTGGTTTCCTACTGGCTCTTCCCATTTTCTTTTGAATTGTTTCCTAAAACTTCCCTGACGACCTTGAAATAGTCCCCGATTTTTATCTTGTTTCTTTGTGGACATTTCTTTACTTGTTGGCCCTTTGGATTTTAATTTCATATTATTGTCGTCGGATGCATTCGCGTGTAGAGATTGGGTAGTGTAATTGTCTTCAGATTTTCCCTGGATAACTCTCTCTGCGTCTTCCCTAGCCGTAATAATGACTTCGAGGCATTTCCTTATCTCCTCGATGGACTCGGTGTTTATTTTCATTTTCATTTCGTAAATGATTTCTTGCGGGAATTTTTCCATGATTAGGAAACGTAGATGGTTGTGGTTTATGTCCTCGCCCAGCGATTTAAGCACCCTAAGATGTCGTTCGATCTCGTTCAGTGTTTGTCTCACCTCCGTGACATTCATTGCGGTGGAAGCCTTGACACGATACAGCGCTGAGTAGTGTGCATCAATTATGTGGTTTTCCTTTCCATATCGATTTTTTAATGTCACTAGTGCTATACTGTAATTCTTGTTTGTTGTCTCTAAGCCTTCCACGATCTTCTTCGCTTCACCTTTCAATGAAGCTTTTAAATACAATAGCTTGTCAACATCGGTTAAGTTTCGTTTGTCAATATTTGAGCTGAATTGATCCCAAAATGTTGACCATTGCAGGATATCGCCGTCGAATTCCGGTAAACTCAGTTTCGGTAGCCGGCTGTTTAGATTCGGATTCGTATCCCTGTTGACTTGATTTTCTCGTTCAATTACTTTAATTTTTTCTTTAATTTTGACTTTAAGTTCGCACAATATATCTTCTGCTTCTAATTGTACTGTAGATATCTCGGATATGTCATCAGGCGCAGGATCGTTGCTTAATCGAAAGTAGTTGGTCAATTCGGAGCTCAATCTATTTAACAAAGTTTGTAATTTCAAAGAAATAATTTCTGCTTCTTGTATAATCGTTGGAGATTGAGTGGTTGGATCATCAAGAGTTTCTATTATTTGAGATGAGTTGGTTGATAAATTTTGTAATTTTGTTTTCATTGAGTGCAATATCACCAAGAGACTTTGATCCATCTTGTCGGTATGTTCGAAATATTAGTAGATAAAAGTTTCCTTTAAACGGGTTAGTGGTTTATGGTTTTTTAGATTATTAGTTTATGTCTTCGTTGTGACCGGGAACTTCGTGGCTCGTCTCTCTATAAATGAAATAGCACCGCTTAGGAGAAAAGCGAGAGAGAAAGAAAGGAAACGGATTGGCCAAAACAAAAAAAAATTTTAATCTAACTAATTTTATTTATCTGTGTCAGTATCGTAGATCTATTTTTCAAATGATCGTCCATCTTTCATTTATTTCACTTTAAAGTTCATTTAAAACTTCTATTTAGTTGTTGTGTTACATCAATGTCCTATGGTTTGAATATTCATGGTAACCCTTGTTCTATAAATCTCATATATTCATCAAATAATTTATCAAATAAATTTCAACGACTAGTTATAACGAAATAATTTTGTACCGTTGTTGTTGTAGAATGAAATTAATTGGTTATTAGTATCGCGGATAAAGTAAGTAACCGACTTTATCATAAATCAATTTCATAGTTCGGCCCTGTCGTCATAGTGTGACAACGACCTTATCAATAATTGTCAGTCATCTGCCCACAGATGTGTACACAATTCCACTAACATGCTAGAAGGGTTATGCCTACCCTTGCAACAAGATATAGAATGTAGTAAAATAGAGTAGCATTATACCTCTATTCAATAAACTTCTACAAATATTCTTAAATCTCTGTACATTCCACTGGCTTTTATTTCATGCCTAAGGTTCGTATTGCTAAACCGGGTCTCAATTTTAGTATTTAATCATCTCAGTTACTAGGTATGCGTGGGCACACACACTGTGTGACCATTCAGCATAAGCATTCAATGATTGACCCCTTCGTATCAAAATTGTATGATCATAGCAATATCAAGTCGGGTAGGTATGTGTGTAACTATTTAACCGTTCTAGCAAGTCCAGTGTGAATGCACCGGCAAAGGTCAGTGTACTATCGCAGGTGACTGCTCTAGGTACCTATCGTTTATTGTTAATGTCCATATCACTTCACTGTTTCATTCATAAAATTTGTGAAAAAAAAAACAATTCCTTGCGCACCGAGACGAAGGGTTTTTTCACATTTATAACTGTTATACAAGAAACGATAACCTTTAGAATTGATTTTCTTTCTTACTAGGTGCGGAACCCTAAACACTTTTGAAATTGACTCATCTTTAAGTCTCAGTTGAATATGATATTACAATAATCTTAATTTGTCAGAAAGTTCATGCGAGCTCAAACTTTTATTTTAATTGATTTAGTCCCACATGGATCAACATAATTATAATAATTATTCCACTAAACTGCAATAACAGTGTCACTTTATTGTGAATATAATAATTCAGAACATTGGTAATACCGTCGCATCTTTACAATTAGACTTTAACAGAGAATGAGGTTATTCTTAATTTTCGGTTTCCTTTATTCTATTATAGGACTATGCGCACAGCATCCTCCTTTATTCTTCACATTAGGTAGGTACCTATCCTTTATTAAATTAAACATTGAACATTTGTCACTATTCACTACAATGTATTGTAGGTATTTATATTAAAACTGTCTAAGAAAACGTTAAAATCATCAGTGAAATGCAACATAACTTTGCTTATTTAAAGTAGGTATTAGAGTTTAAAGTGTTAGTTATAAGTAGAATTATTCATCACCTGTAGGTAGGTATCAAAACTCAATAGTAGGAAAAATAATTTTCATGTGTAGGTAGGTAGGTCATTCACGCTTAAGAATAATCATATTCAGAACAAATCACATAGCTACGAGAAAACAAGACATGAAAATAACCTATTAAGGTCTAATGGTCTTTGCCGCTCTATACGTGTCGAGACTTGTCGAGACATGTCTGATTTAGGTCAGTGCATAACAACATTCACAACTTATTTGACAACCCTCTTTCTTTTAGCATTTTTTGCTGAAAGCTCATTTACTGATTTATCAGATCCTCAGCATCTCCACCATGTCGTGGCGCCTCCTGTTTATGCTTAGTTAGACTCGGCTTGCCGCCCGGGTTTGAGGGTTGAAACCAGAGACGTCACGAAGGCTAGTTTGTGAATGTTTGATTATGCACTCACCCTTGCTCGATGCGCAGTCTGCTTGCGCGTGCGACACCAGGTTAATGCGCCGTCTCCGCGGCACTGAGGCGACGGGCGAGGAAGCGGCCTTCCTCCCCGTCGCATCGGACAGAATCCATTGCCTCGCACTCTGTAATACGTATATGGGACGGGCAGATTTCGCCTAGACGAAATCTGCCGGGGCTACTGTCTTCCTCGCCGCTAAGCGGGGAAGACCAGTGCTGACTAGCGCTAAATTAAAGGAGGAACGGTTCCATCATTAGCCCAGCCATTAGGATTATAATTGGGTCCCATTGACCTACCGCGTTTCGGTCAGGTAACTGGCTATTCGTGCCGGCTCAAAGTGCCACACCTTTGCTTGCTACTTACGCCGAGAGTTAGCCGGGGTCGTCACTGACGTCGAGAGCTAGCTGGTCTCGTCATCTGTATCGAGAGTTAGCTGTTCGACGCTAAGGCCTGCCACCCGAGGGCCCCTACGACTCTCGATACTGACGGATTACTTTCTCCCAGCCAAGTCCTGCCAACAAGGGTCCCAATGGCTCCCGACGCTGACGATTTACTTTTCCGACTAAGGCCTGCCAATAAAGGGCCCTTACGACTCTCGACGTTGGCTACATGGAAACGTTCCTTATGCACACAATTAATAGCAATCAAATATAGTTACTTATAGTTAGCCACTTACGAGTAATAATACAGGATGCGAGGCACCGAACTGATGACGGTGGGCGTGCTGTGAGGCGAGACTGCCGTGCTCGGATCCAGTCAGTTAACAAAATGGTGGGCGCCGTGGTTCGAGGCTTCGACCACAGACAGTCGGCGTCGCGTTTCAAGTATAGACCATTAGACCCACAGAGTAAAGTCACAGACAACTTACCATAGTATTTTAAGCGTCCGGCTCTGGATTCCTCTCCTTCTAATCTCGTTTTGCTCGTTATTGTAATTAGATATTATAATTGGATGATTTAATTTTACGATGATTACTATTTATATTTTGTACAATTAACTATTTCGCGACGTTCGTCGCGACAACTAATGATATCTACACCAACAATTTTACAAATATTAATATATTTTTATGTGATTACAATCTCGAAACTCGAATTATTTATTCGCATTGAAATCGTAGTATGCCTATCTGACGTCAAACTTGACAGTCCTTGTATCAATAGGTGTCAAAATTGATATCATAAATTCGGTTCAGAGTACGATACAATTCCTATAGAAAATTAGACCCATGCCCCGGATGAGTTGAGTAAACATTAATGGGATTTTAAACTATTTTCTTCAATGATGAGTAAAGAATTAAGTTGGTGGTGATATCTCATTTAAAAGGTAGCATGTAAAAGTGAAAACTTCGGAAAATAAAAACAAATGTTTTTCTTTTGCATTTTGTAAAAACGTAGGCGTTTTCGAGAATGCTATCTATTGATATTATTATCAATGTACACAAAATAAAATCAAGGAAAACTAAATTGAGAGAACTAATCATAATTTATCATAAGGCTACGGAAATAATTCACACAGAATAATTAGTTCTCTCACAATTTAGTTTAAATACTTACCCTCTAACAAATAAACCTGGAATAGCGGTGGAATAGTTATACTCTGTTTTGTCTTTTTCCTTCAAATGTCAAATTACTGATGACAGAGAAAGACAAAACAGAGTATAACCGAATATACCACCGCTATTCCAGGTTTATTTGTTAGAGGGTTATAGTTTTGTGTACCTAAATAATTTATCATTAAATTTAAATATGTAAACGGTTTATCGAAATATCAAAATGTAAGTAAGTATCAAATAAATAATCGAGTTTTCTAGACTGCACCAAAAATGGTGATGCCCAAATGATTTAATAATAGATTTTTATATCCTTATTGCTAACAAATTTTATAGGCACAGTAGAGAAAATAAATCCTATAGCTACACGACGTTAGAGTTTTCCATGTTTTTACAATAGGCTACTTGACAATTTTTTTAAGTTGGTCTTAAATGGTTAATATTTGTCCTATTATATCAAAAAAATTAACACTATATTTTTTTGCGCCCTAAAAACCGTAAAACTTTAATTTAAAAAAATATTTTTCTTAGACAGGTGAAAACACTGTCGGCCATGTTTGGCCGATAGATTATCTGTGCTCTGACGTCATGCATTTGTAAACAACAGTATAACCCTGTGGTTATACTGTTGTTTACAAATGCATGACGTCAGAGCACAGATAATCTATCGGCCAAACATGGCCGACAGTGTTTTCACCTGTCTAAGAAAAATATTTTTTTAAATTAAAGTTTTACGGTTTTTAGGGCGCAAAAAAATATAGTGTTAATTTTTTTGATATAATAGGACAAATATTAACCATTTAAGACCAACTTAAAAAAATTGTCAAGTAGCCTATTATTAGTGTATTGTAGCTATATAACTATTGGTATTTAATGTTAACATATTATTGTATTGAAAAATCTGTCTGTGTTCTATTCTGTGCTTTTTATGTTTATTTTGGAAGTTTCAAAATTTAAAAAACTACTAAAATGTATTAGGTACTTGCTAGAGTATATGTAAAATATGAATTGTAAAATAAAAAAAAATAAAAAAAAATCCATACCAAAAATTCAACGTGAACGATAGTGAATAGCCGTTCGCAAAAATAGTTTTCATGAAATGGTTAACTATAACTATAGTTAATGGCAATGGTCCGTAAAAATTAACACAGTAACGCCATTAAATACTGGATAGTAGTTATTTAATTATGCCAAAAATTGTGGTCAATTTGTTAAAATTGTTTTATTTGGAAATCCTTTTTTTGAAGCTTCCAAATCAAAATTAATTTTGAACATTACACTGACCTAAACGAACCCCTTTCCAGAAATCGCTCCAATTCACCACCAGCAAATGTCACCCATTCGCTCTCTTAAAAAGAGCGACTCTCCTACAAGCCTTAGCAAGCGCACCGATAAGACCCCCACAACACCTATCAGTTTAACCCCTATCGATGAAACCAAGGCACTGGACATGAACAATATTAACGGAATTAACGGGATTAACAGCAACCAGTTAACCCCGGAAACTCCTATCGACATTCAAGATATCAAAAATATTAAAGAAATGAAGGAAAAAGAAAAGGAAGTAGTCAAAAAGTCGACCGAAGCGACCCAAGTGGCACCAGGCGTCGTCGACACAACTGTGGTCAATGAGACCCCTACAGGTGGTTTGACTGCGGCAGAAGTCCTGGACAGAGCTCGCACAAGGTTCGACAAGTTTTGGGGCAAAAAGGAGGATGAGGTTTAGTCAATTTCGAAAAGTTTATTACAAATTGTGACAATTTAATAATTTACCAATCAGTTCCTAAAGCTTCGATGAATTTATAAGACGAAGTAACAAAGAAAGTCGTAACTGCAATTTTAACATCAAACTTGAGTTTTTGAATGAAAGGAAAAAATCTTCAAATGACATCTCTGTATAAAAACATTACCAAATTGACAGTAACTGTTTATATAAAAGTTCTCTAATAATATGACATCTCTCCATACAAAAACTGTCAAGTTAGATGTACAAAATGCAGGTGCAAATGTGTTACGATTACAATATCATGGCGTACAAGAAAGTATTTCGTAGGTAAGTAGTGAATTCTTTGTAAAGCTTAAAAATTAGCATGCATTTTATGGTATAAAATAAATTGTCACTATTTGTAGTAAAATCGGAAAGATGAGAAAAAAGAGCGGTGTATTACTAGCTTCGCTTCAAACGACAAAATGTAAAGATAATAAAATATTTATTTAATAATTTCTTTACGAATTATGATATATCACTGTCTGATAGGAGTGTGATGGCTTGTGATAGTAGTGATGACCTTGACGACTAGAATAATATGTTTATATATGTATATGTCGGCTACTATACAACGTTAGTTTTAGTATACGCAAAACCTGAAAGTAGTTGTTGTTCAGAATCAGTAACAGAAACGACTGCAATCATTTTTACAACGGGTTATATTTTAACCCAAAAATATTTTAAAATCCTGCAAGTTTGAACACCTAGTTGAATGACCGCATGCACCAGCTGATTCGAGCGAGCCGCGCAAGTGGGAGCACGCACGATCGACGCCAGCTTTCCCGTTCGTTCAGTCGCTTGCTTGGGGTGACCATGTTTTTGGGGAGACCAACGACTCAACATAACAAGCTTATAACTTCGTAAGTTTTCGGTAAATATTTTTGAAATTTTGTACATTTATTTTTTATGTAAAAATATTCGACACGTGTTTCGGTTTTTCCGTATACCAAAGCTAACGTTGTATAATTGCTAACACATTGTAATTTTATAATATATCTAAGAAATCCAAGTAAGAATACCGGTTCCTTTTCTAATCCAAAACAATATTTAAGTATAATCTGACTTAAACGTTAAAAAATCTAATAATGCACTGTCTTGGCACTATCGGCCAATTAAAACATTGTGTCCTGAGAAAACTCTTTTTCCATCTTAGACATCATAAATCGCTCTGATAATTTAAAAAAATCCTATTTTTTGCTGTCATCGATAATTTTTATTTATATTTCTTGGCCTGTCGCTGTCAAAATTAGCTTTGTATACCGTCTGTCTCTCCGTCCATCATATAGTAAAAATAAACCATATAGTACAGTAAATAAAGCCGTTTTTTTTGGTCAACCTCGCACTAAATTTCCGATCCAATTTCTTTTTTTTTAGGTTAAGGGTCACTTACTGACTATAAAATCACAAAATGCTGACAGATCCAGGTGGAGCTTCGATCGCAATCTTGAAGTAAAGTTTTTGGCTTACTAAAAACTAAAATTATGAAAACCATTATTGTAGAGAGTAAAATTTTGCATCTTTTGTTTCCTGTAAACTTTTTTGTAAAACTTACCGTTTACGATTTATGACCGATTTAATGAATCGGGTTTTCCAATATTTTAAAAGTTGTCGGCCGAAATAGAATTTGTCATTTTATGGTCAGTAAGTGACCCTTAACCTAAAAGAAAAGAAATTGGATCGGAAATTTAGTGCGAAGTTAAACGCTATTTACTGGACTAATACAAAATTCCAGTACCGGTCTTACTGACAAACTGTCAAATTGAAAATGTCAAATTTAGTTTTTCTATAATCAATTTATTTATAACTAGCTTATGCTCGCGACTTTCGTCCGCGTGGACTACACAAATTCAAACCCCTATTTCACCCCCTTAGGGGTTGAATTTTCAAAAATCCTTTCTTAGCGGACGCCTACGTCATTATAGCTATCTGCATGCCTAATTTCAGCCCGATCCATCCAGTAGTTTGAGCTGTGCATTGATAGATCAGTCAGTCAGTCAGTCAGTCAGTCACCTTTTCCTTTTATATAATTAGAAGATCTTGATTACATTATGCCGCCGAAAGTAATGTACATCGGCCTTTAGAATGACATTTCGGCTTTGTAGAGGGTTGTCTCTATCACTCATACCTATATGACGTTTTGTCGGTCTCAATGACAGGGACAACGCTCTACAAATCTGCTGTCTGCTAAATGACCATGTACCTACATTACTTTCTGCCGCGTAGTAATCCACAGTAGTACATAAAAATGTCAAATTCAGTCAGTATTATATTTAATTGAAACATTAAAAATAATCTTTATTAATCTGCTACTACGTTTACGTTCTATGTTATAAAATAACAGTTTCTGTAATACCAACCTTAAAAATATTTAACAAAGTATACTCGCGTAAATGTAGTAAGCCGTCCAAAATGTAGTATTTTTTTGCAAATCTTTTTAAAATTTAACTTAATAATAGTTAAAATATTTTATTTTTAAAAATAATTGTACCACTTGCTAAAAGTGTAGGCTATATCGAAAATATTTTTTGAAAGCTTCTGTTTTGTCTATGCCTAATGTAGAAAATTCGAATTTCAATTTTGTAGCGGGAATAGCTTGCTTATTGTGAAGTGTTAATTATTGTTATAATTCAAACAAGTTAATAAATTATTAAAAATGGAAATAACTCGTGAATCCTGCAGACTTTGTCTGTCACCTACGGAATTTAACGTTTCTTTATTCAGCAATTATTCCCGTAAGACTAATATGCTGGAGAAAATATTGACTTGTTATGACCTTGTTATCAAGGAATCTGATAACTTAACAAATATTTGTCACCATTGTGCAACAAATGTTGAGAATTATTATGATTCGATTATTCAGGTGAGAAAATCACAAGATAAGATTTGTGAATCAGAGAAATCTATCAACAAAAGCCAAAAGATTGAAGGTGAAAACAGGTGTGTTACGAGTGCGTCATACGTTCGGGAACAAGTGAACGACATGGATTATACTTTTTCATTCCTAGATGTATCTATCGGCAAAGAGATTTGCAGAGAGCCGAAGAAGACAAGCTCGAGTGGGTTGTTTTCTTATTTTACATCAAGCGTGAGTAAACCGTCAAATAAGAATGATCATAAATGGAAAACGCCAAACACTCACACTGCGAATTTTAGTGGAGAAAAATTAAAAAAAAGTGCGAAGAAAAACGCCCGGAGAGAGGTCAATCGAAAGATATATACGAATCATTTGACGGTTTACCATCCAATAATAATGATTATAAATGGAAAACGCCAAACACTCTCACCGCGAATTTTAGTGGTAAAAAATTAAAAAAAAAGTGCGAAGATAAACACCCGGAGAGAGGTCAATCGAAGGATATATACGAATTATTTGACGGTTTACCATCAAATAATAATGGTTATAAATGGAAAACGCCAAAAACTGTCACCGCGCGTTTTAGTGGTGGAAAAAATCGAAAAAAAGCGCGAAGAAAAACGCCAGGCGAGATCTTCATCGAAAGATATATTCGAATCGCAATCCCAAGATATGGAAGATGAAACTCGATCAAGCATGGATTGGAAACTAACGCCGGATGAAGGTATTATAAAACGCGTGCGGGAACAAATTTTTAGCCGATTGAGTTTTTAGATTCGAATGTATATTTTAATAAGTATTTGTAACTAGTTTTACAGCTCAGCCTTTTTGAGTCCTTTATGTTTTGATAATAGGTAAATTAATTTGTAATCTGTTGTTTAAACTGTGTGATTATATCAATTAATTATTATTAATTAACAGTTTAAGTATAAAATATAATAATAATTATTACAATTATTATTGTGAGATATCAAAGGTTTTTCGAAAATGACTGAATCCTTTGAAACATAAAATTTTTAGCTTACAATAAATAATAAATCAATTGCAAATTTACCTACTGTAAAATCTGTAAAATGCGTCCAAACTAAGAATAGGAAAGTCTTGTTATAATTCCTTTGTCTGTCAACTGTCACTTCAAAATTTCGGTTGCACGGAAAATACTTTGCATAATAATATTAATGACGTATTTTACTAGGCAAGTCCTAATGATACCTACATAACTAAGTTCTAGTCCTACAAAAATCCATTGAGAATATGTTAAAATTAAATTGAATCGAAATATATATTTCTAGCTAAGACGTCTCAAAATGGCAATTTTTTTTTCCTATTCTTAGCTCGGATGCATTATATCTAAAATTCCATATAAGCAGACAAGTAAACAATTGACCAAAATGGCATCTAAAATAAGTATTTAAAGATGGACGCGCAGTTTTATTTTATTTTAGGTTTGCAGTCATTTACCAAAACTTCAGAATTATTTGATGCAATTTCCATGGAATTCCATAGAACAAGACTGGTCGCACCCCGACTTAATAAAGAAATGTAGTACTAAGTTTTTTCAAGCAGAATTAATTAAAAAAAAATAACAAAGCAACTTAACAGATATTTATGATGAAAACTAAGTACCTAATAAAGTTCATATAATTTAACAGGCTGGTTTTAGTAGGTAAAGCCACGCGTAGGTGCGGCCAGCCATGTTGCACGTCGCATTTTAGATTTATTTCAATGTTGTAGAAAACTAAATATTTTATGCCTTTCATACTCATTTAATTACTACACCTACTGAAATATTGTACGATGTACCTACCTATAATGCTGTAAGTACATTTTTTTTATAATTTTCTTTAATGAATTTTGTTCACCATTGTAAAGGTTTAGACGACGACGGCAACGTGTCTAACTCAGCTTAACTCGATTCAATAAAGAAACGAATAGAAAATGGCGGCGTTGTTTTTTCTCTCTCACTTGCACAATATAACTGTGTAAAGAGTGTGGGTGAGATGGAATAAATAGCGCTGCTTCGTTTCTTTATTGGCACTAGTTATTAATTCTCTTTTCTCTTTTATTACAAATCGTACACAAGTACGCGCGCATTCAGTATGATGTCCTGCCGTACAGTTTCCGTCGCGTGACGTTGCCATTGCGGTTTATGCAAATTCATTTTCAAGCCTTTTTGTTCAAAAGTATGCCTACATCTTGTATGTACCTACTATACCTACATACTTTAATTAATAAATAAATAATTAGTTATACTTTCATGTTGTAACTATGAAATTATCTTTAAAAAATATTTCTTAATGAATTCTTGAGTACCTATACTTATACGTATAAAAATACGATTAAATTATTTAAATTAAATATTACCTAAGTTATTAAACAGTATTTAATTATTTTAATGAAATATTAAATTAAAATGTTAAGTGTATTTCAGATGAATGTACTTAAGTAATGAATTTAATAATCGTCTTGGATTAAAAAATATACGTGTTTGAATTTTATTACGCACGTGTTTTAAGCCTCATACACACTACTATGTTGTCGTGTGTTGTGACTCGATGAAGCGGAGGTTATAACTTATATGCTTAATGGGTCCATTAGTAAAGTGACCAACAAACAATTTGAGCATATTAAAGAAAAATTTAAGCAAATGCGCGTAGTCCATTTGTAGATGTCCTTGGCGGATCTAAAAAGGCTTGAGGGGTTTTACAACGGCCGGCGTTTTCAAACGGCGTATTTCCTGAGAAGCGCCGCGTAATCCGCTTTTTGCTCAAGTTAGTTTGCCGGTCTACCTACACTATTATAGTCTGTCGCTTGCTAGCGATCGATCAATTATTGTCGCGCGATTGTGTTGCAGGTTGCAACACACAACAACACCGTAATGTGTAGACAGCTTTAAAATTACAAAGTTGGAAACAGACTATAAAATATAAATGTTGCATTTCATCGATTTCTGTAGCGTGTTCAAAATGTATTTCTGTTAATTAAATATTGTTTTGTAGAATAAAAACAATGTGACTACCAAAATCATTTTAACTTACATTAGTTTCCTATAAAGGTATTACAAGGTAGGGTACAAGAGACGTATTTTTCATGAAAATACGAATGAGGTCAGCAAGATCAGGCACGATGGAAAAATAAGTAAGCAGCAGTCACCGCAGCTGACAAAACTTATAGAAACTAATATAATTAAGGATATGTACCTATGAGTTTTATACCACTTCCAAGTCAGCTCTTTTCTATCTTAGGCTGAGCTTTTTAGGTATACTTATAGAGTGTACCTACTTTGTGTTTGCTTAGACTAAGATAGAGTTAAAAAGTGTGTGTGATAGAGAGATTCATGCTACTTAAACCATTTGAGGTCAGTCAAGGATTAACTTGGTATTGAAGAAAAAGTTTTTATTTACTTTACAGTATTTTTCTTCGTTGCAATCGATGCTGGCATACGTGTATTGAAAAATACGTTGCTTGCACCTCTTGCAGGCTAGTTAGTCATTAGTTACCTACTTATTTATTTTACATAACGAATTACCTGAAGGATTTGAATTTTGAATCTCGCCTCTCCGAATTTCGCCCTGAGCGCCTTGATCATTAACAGCCCAAATTAATAGTTTAATCAATATGTAATTTGACGAAAATTTTTGCAAAATATAGGTACCTAACAACGTTGCTAAGTAACTTATCAACAGAAGTAATTTATCGACAGATTAAAGATAGATTGATTATACATTTTCTATTATTAATTTCGGCTGGTAGATCACGGTTTCATCGCGAGCCAAAATTTCTCAAATCTTTCCGGTTCTACAATTTTTAATTTTATGAATTTTTTATTTAAAAATGCTTTCTTTATAATTAAATTGTTAAGTTCCTAAATTAAAAATCCAAATGTTTTTTCCGCACAAATGTTTGTTTGTAATGATTTGTGACCCAACCTCGAAAATATTAGAAATAGACTCCATAGCATAATAATAATTAGCTTTGCTACGAGTTTTTAGCGTGATTTGACTTTTCAGTTGTAAGATCAAAATGGACACCTCGATTAAAATATGAAAAATGAGTGTTTTTTATTTAACCTTTTTCATTGACCATACCTAATTATTATTTAAATAACTAACTTCGGATTCTCACTAGTGGGAAGTAACGCAGTTACATCTATTCATCATCAACCCATCGCCGGCTAACTACTGAGCACGGGTCTCCTCTAAGAATGAGAAGGGTTTGGACATAGTCCACCACACTGGCCAACCGCGAATTGGCAGAATTCACACACCTTTGAGAACATTAATTGACAACTCGCAGGCATGCAGGTTTGCCGGTTTCCTATGCTCCTTACGATGTTTTCCTTCGCCGTTACAAGAAGTGATATTTTAATTGCTTAAAACGCACATAGCTCCGCAGTCAGAGTGGCGTGCCCAGGTCGAACCCCCAACCTCCCAATAGGAGGCCGACGCGACGTGTTAACCACTGGGCCATCACCGCTTTTACACTTTGTCACACCTAATAGTAAGTGATATGCATCCTAAGTTGGAGCGCGCTTGTCTGATACAAGAAGTATATTCTATTCACTTTTCTTTTGAAGATACCAACTGTAGCTGCCAGCGAATAAAATCTCAATTTCATGGAATACATTTATATTGAAAATGTCAATGTCGAAAATCGAGAAGTTTTATCTAATGTTAACTGAATGAAAAATTGGGAAAGCCGTCCCTGATTTCCCTTATTTATCATTGATCAACGATAAAATATCACCAGCATTAAATACCTACCTATTTAGTTCATCAATTGTCAACCGATAGACGACATATGAAAAGAGCCAAACCTTCGTTATTTTATAAAAGCTGAAAGTTTCTCTGCGTACTGTCCCACACTGTGAGGAACGTTTAGCGACTATCAAGTTTGGATCGTGGTGGCTTTGGGAGGTAACAGGACAACAAAGGTGTAAAAAAATATTATACTTCAAACTATAAAGTCTATTTTTTATGATTAACATTAGAAATCACGTAATGCAGTGCCAGACACTTACAGTCGTGGCAACCCCCTGATAGACACCCTTAAAGTTTCAGGGTGTTTGTTATCTACCAAAGCCACAATGATCCAAACTTCATAATCGCTGATCGTTCCTCCGTGTTGGGGACAACACGCAGAGAAACTTGCAGCTTTTATAAAATAACGAAGATCTGACCCACGCGGGCTCTTAGGTTGAAATCTATTGAGCGCACTTTGACTTTGCTTAGCCTTAAGTTTAATTTAAATCGAAACAGACTTATGCCAGCGGTATAGCGCTGTCTCGTTTTAACAGTGTCTTAAGTCTGAGCAAAGTCAAAGTGCGCTCTATAGTCAATATAATCCTTAGTCAAGGATTTTCACACGCCACGGTCTTGCAAAAAAAACTATGGAAACAGTTAATTCATGACTTTATTTCGTATTCACATCGAATCGTACACGTTACTCAAAACATTCCTTTGCTCAAATATTTAGACACCTATTCAAAAAAATCACATCAGTATTTTTTTAACTAACCGCTACATACAATAATTTGTGTTTTCATGTCAAAACTTTACGGCAGGCAACACAGTAGAGTGAAATGATGCATAATAAGCTCATATTTCCATTAATAAGACCTGGTTATTAACAAAGCATGGTTATTAAAAATGACCAGAAAAATAAAATACCACGCCATATTGCGAAAAACCCGTGGAACCTCAGACTAAGGATCAAGGAGACTTGGCATTAAAATAATAATAACTTGTTAGAGCAAGCTAGGTGTATAGAAAAGCTCTGAAGAGTGATAGAGACGTAAACACAGTTTTTTGTATTTCTCATAGTTTAGCTTCTTTTTTGTTGGGCACGTTGTAGTTTGTGCCCAACAAACCTCTGTGATAGTAGTTTATTGCGAATATTACGAGTTTTTATTTAGTTTTCTGTTTTAAATTTAGTATTGAAGGTGTGTAGAAGCCATTTATGTTGCATTGCTGTGTTAAAGTTGTAGCGAACGCAAATTATGAACCATAACCTTTCATACGTAAGTATTATTTCTTTTGTTGTTTTGTCCCTTTCGGGTATACGCGTTTGACAAGTCTCCTTATTCTTAGTCTGAGTTTTCGGGTATTCGCGTCTGACAAGTCTCTTTGATCCTTAGTCTGAGCGTGGAACTAATTTATACAAGACCATAGACCATATACCTACTAGTGGCGCCCCCAGATAAAGTTTTTTATATTTCTGGTCAAGCTATACCTAATCACTTGTACCACAAACAGCAAGAATTTTTGCTCGATTCAAAACAATTTTTACAGAAAATCAACAAAAATTTTACATGGGTTATGAGTAAAGCAGAACAATAATGAAATCTCGAAATTAAATTCAAATTTCACATTTGTTTCTGCTTTTTATAAGCGATGTAAGTCTGCGATAACCCTAAAACCCAGACTTGATAATATTGTCATAATATTCATAATATAATACAAATAATTTTATTATAATAATAATTAAAATCGCTAAGCAAATGTAACAAAATGTTGTATGTAATATATTATTTAAAATTATGGTCCCAAAAACAACTTTGTTTAATAATATAATTAGTATTCTGTACGCTAATTCATTGTTTCTTTTGGTCTCGGTATTACATAAATAAATAATGAAAAGCCCCTTGACTACGTTGGCCTAACGTACTCCGCGAACGTGTAAAATGCCACTTGGCGTAATTTTCTGGCCGACTGGTGTCGGTTTTAGTACGCACCATCAAAGGATCTGGCCACAATTTCAGTTTTCGTACATTGGCCAGCATTCGCCAAACTTATTTGACTAATGTGAACATGACGCTTAAAAAGACGCTTTTGCGAAATATATATTATGTAGGTAGGTACATAAAATCAGGGTAACTTTGCCTTTCAATATACCTAACATTGAAAAGAAACATCGGGGGCGATTAATATTTTACAATTATATTTCAGCTAACAGTATAGATACCAGTATACTATAGGATAAAAGCATTCTTAGTTAAAAAATATTATATTTTTCCTTGACTGCCAAAGTTACCCTAATTTGCAGTAAAGCTGCGAACTGTCTTTCAAATCCTTCAAATCATATAACAGGGGTAGTGTGCGCACACCTTTACCCTGTATTGCCATACCTAAAAATTCACAAGCAAATTAAAATTAATCAACCTATGAGTATTCAAATACTTACGAAGAGAAAAATACATGTCAAATTTTTTTTTTTTTTCAAATGTACTTCCTGAAAATTTTAACTGTACTTCCATTACACTTTTTGATGCAAATACATATTCTATTGGTACTTATGTACTTAAAACATAAGAAATGCATTAGTATTAATATTTACAAGTTCTTTAATAATATATTATGTTATTATAGTAAAGGTAATAATAGTTATTCAATTCAACGATTTATTTATTTCATTTTAGCGACGATTATGAATAAAAATATATTAAAATAAAATGTCAATTAAAAAGTAATTAAATGAATTACTTATTATTTTTTTGTACAGAAGCAAAAATAAACAAGTAATTACCTGAAACCATATTAATAAGTGAATTTTATTACCGCATCAATACATACAAATAATGTTAAATACCTAATTATTTCTTTTTCCGTGTGTGGAAAGATAAATAATCTTAGATTTTATACAGTTTCGTTTTTGGAATGTTGGCAAACTGTGGTTTTAGCTGGAGTTTCTAATTTTTTTAAAGATTTACAAACCAAATACCTGGACGCTGATGGAAGGCGTCATACTTGAAATTTGAGTTATATCAGCTGTTTGGTAGATGGCACTAAATAGATTCGATAAATCACATTTCAGCTTGCAACGTAACACCATCCCATTATAAGGAGTCGAAATACGAGGTACCGGCGACTTTAATTAATTTAATTTAGTATTGATGATTTTACTACGTATGATTTTTTCACAATTACGAGGCGACTTGTAAGTCTCTTCTTTGCCGCCAGTAAGTTTGAATCCTATATTATAATCCTATTATACCTGGCCGTGTCCGTTAAGGTGCAAAAATATATTCCGCACCTTCTCCAGACAATTCGGGCATTTTTTATTTATTTATTCAGATACAAATTAACCCTTGACTGCAATCTCACCTGGTGGTATAGGACGATGCAGTCTAAGATTGAAGCGGGCTAACCTGGAAGGGGTATGGCAGTTTTTAATAAACCCATGCCCCTTCGGTTTCTACGTGACATCGTAACGGAACGCTAAATCACTTGGCGGCACGGCTTTGCCGCTAGGGTGGTAACTAGCCACGGCCGAAGCCTCACACCAGACAACATATTATGATTAAATTTTGAAGATAATAATCGTATAGAAATATATAATATTAAAAAATTACAACGAATTATCTAAATCATTTAAAAATCTTCCATTTATACAACAATAGCAAGGTGCTGGAAGACGAAGCCTCTAGGCTCTAAGTGACAATTTAATACTTAATAGAAGAAAAAACCCAACAAAAAAGCGACAAAAAAGATGTTCGACACGTTTGTTAATAAGTATTATATAAAGTCTCGCAAATTGATAATGCGCGTGGCGTCAGCACTAGACTGAAGTTTCGAGCTGATAGAATATTATTATTTCAGCTGACGTCAAAATGAAGTCATTTCGATGTTAATGAGACATGGTTCCACCGCAATAGCAATTTGCGGGACTTATTTATTTTTAAATTATATATTTAGGAGCAATACATTGAAAAAACCGGCCAAGTGCGAGTCAGGCTCGCGCAATGAGGGTTCCGTACAGCAGTCTTATTTTTTCGATATTTTGACAGACAGACAGACAGACAACAAAGTGAGGTCCTATAAGGGTGCCGTTTTTCCTTTTGAGGTACGGAACCCTAAAAAGGGATTGGAATAAATTTTTATTCATTAAAACTTTTACAAGTGTTATTGAATCATCAAAAGAACTTCTCTGGTTCGGAATGTCATCATCATCCTGCCGAGAAGATGGTTAAGCATTAGACATTGAAAATACTTTTTTTGTTATTATTCACTAAATAAATCGATTTTTTATGGCTGCTAGTGAATTATATGTTACACTAAAAAAAATTAACAAAATACATCAATAAAAAAAGTTAAATAAAAAATAGATCAAACTAAATTAATAAGAACAGAGAAATAGGATTAAGATGTTATATTGTTAGGATTTTAACTCAGAACATCTCTGCATACAAAATAGTGATAAGTAAAAAGAACAACTGAAAAGGTGAAGCAAAAAAACTCAACTAATCCTAAAAATACTATCACATTGTGGCTAATTCCTTTGTACACAATCTCTAAACTAAACTAAAATATCACATCTAAATCTATTGCTATCCCTTTCATAATGTTGCTTGCGGAAAAGGATAGCACTAGATTTAGACCTGTTAATTTAGTTTAGTTTAGAGATTGTGTACTAGAGAATCAGCCCCATTATCAAACTATTTTCTAAAGCGATAACTGTTACAGTTCTTCTTGCAATTCACGAAGGCGAGTGAACTTTACTTGTGGTTACGTTGTATGCACGGACATTGCGTAAGTGTGCGTGCACGTCGGACCAATCAGTCGCGACTTAACGACCCTTACTTATACCGATACGACCTACATACAAGCATGTGCCACTTGCCTTCGTGAAATGCAAGGAACTATACAAAAAAATAAACTCGAATAGCGTAAGAGCCCACGGAATAAATTGGCGATGTAATGTGACTTTTTTTAAATTCATTACAAGTAAGCCCCTGCCTCTCATAATGATAAGTGATTATGCAGTCTAAGATAGAAGCGGGCTAACTTGGAAGTGAACTAAGAACCTATGGCAGTTTCAGTAAACCCATACCCCTGATCGGTTTCTACACGGAATCATACAGGAACGCTACATTGCTTGGCGACACGATTTTGCCGGTAGGATGGTAACTAGCCACGGCCGAAGCCACCCACCAGACCAGACCAGAGACTTTAGTTTGTCCTAAAATATCCATACTAGTTATTATTATGTTCAGTTACATTTTAGGACACTCGATTTAAATTTTCAAACTGCAAAAACGTCTAAGTATCGAATTTTGACTAACCAGATTTGTTTAGTAATTAATAATTAAAGGCGTGTATTTTATGCAGATGAAAGGGAGACCCTAACCCCCCCCCCCCCCAGACCCCCAGATAACCCTAGAATTAAGACGTATGACGCAAAGAGGGCCTCAATTTACACTTTAGGCTCTTAGCCTATATTTTCCTCAAACTAGATTATACTAGATATATGTATAGCTATGAGATTAAAACAATTATTTTATGTTTCACTCGCGCATAGTTTACATCTCTTTTACACTAAAGCATTCTAATTTTTTTTTTAACTATATTTAAAACGCCTCAACTTTGTAATACTGAAAGACAGAGCTCGAAATATGTACTTAAAAAAAGAAAACTAATTAAAAAAATAAACTTTTTACAGAGGTCATATAGAATTTTCCTTTTCATGCAAATTACGTTGATTATATTTCCATACTTTAAAATATTTAAAATTAATAAAAAATAAGTATTTGATTGAAAAATTTGTATAAAGTTTGTGAGAAGGAAAAAATTTTAGTTCACTGGCAAGACATTGCGTGTATAGTGGTAAATTCAAAATGGCTAGAGCCCATATACATGTTATTTTTTTTTAACTTTACTTTTAGATTTCGAACCATGTCACAACATATTTCAGACTAAATCTGTACACAGTCTAACAAATAGGTATAATGCATAAATTTTAAGTTCTCATTCGCCATTTTAACTTTATGTGAAAACTATTATATATTATAGTGCGACAAGGCTATCTTGACGCGTGGCAAAAATCTAAACTAACGTTGCCGTCAAGTGTCCCCTTTGTTCTTGTTCGAATATTCTTAGCCTTTGTTCTCCAACAGCGCCCACCTGTCGATGTCATTGAAGTGCCAAGAGAGCCTTGTCGCACTGTAGTCCTTATTTTATAGGAGAACCGTATTTTTGACATGAGAGTTGACACATAGAGTTAAAATGGCGAGTGAGTTCTCATTTTGTACGGACAATACGTCGCAACTTACAGCTTTTTTTTTCTTTTTTTTACAATATTACACAACACTTACGACTTACTTACTAAAATTCATTCAAATATTATTATTATTATAATTAGTTCACTTATCAGTTTCATTATATCAATAGTTTAATTTAATTAAGAAGAAATATATTTTACAAAACACTTCGGATGACACTACAACGGATGTTAGTTCTTAGCTTCGTCTTTCTTAGCCTCATAAAACCTGTGCTGTACATTTCTGTGCGAACAGAGGTAAGCTGTTGAAGAAACTTATGTTACAAATCCCCCACAGAGAATTCAACTCCTAGAGTACGCATTTACAAGGTTTTGCATGAAACAAAATCGTAAAATGTGGGCAGGGGACAGGGGAGAATGCTTTGTTGTGATTGGTGGACTTAAAATTCACGTAATCAAAGCAATGTGCGGAATGAGGGTACCGAACGGGCGTGGGCCGACTTTTATGCTAAGCAAGTGCCAAAGCTTGTCGAGCAGGGCTGTTTGGCTATTAGGGGTCTATAGGTGATGGTCTGTGCAAATCCCACAGTGTGATTGGTAGAATGCGTGTTCATAGCAATTGCTAAACTAAGGAAAGCATTAAAATTTTCTTCGCATAAAACAATTTTTATGCATAATGGTTTTTGATTTATCGTGAAAAATGTCGAAAAATACCCGAGTACGGAACCCTCGGTGCGCGAGTCTGACTCGCACTTGGCCGTTTTTTTTTTTGTGGAAAACCTATACATATGCAAGAATTCTAGAAAAATGCATAAAATATAAACGCTGTTTATAAAAAAAATCTATCCATACTAATATTAAAAATGCAAAAGTGTGTCTGTGTGTCTGCTAGCCTATCACGGCCCATCCGTTCAACCGATTTTGATGAAATTTGATACAGAGATAGCTTGCATCTCGGGGAAGGACATGTTACTTTTTGTCGCGGAAATTTATTGAATTCCCAGGGGATTTTTGAAAACCTAAATCCACGCGGACGAAGTCGCTAGTATCAAATAAAATTTTAACAACGACGCCATCCGAAACTACATTCAATCACGTCGAGTAAAAGTTAAATTTTGTTTGAAAAACCCCACTTTACTATGTTAGTGTCATCCGAAATTGCGCTCAATGAGACAAGAGATAAAGTATCAATTTGATTGACGAAACAACATACACCAACACTACACATATACACACCACATTTACACTAGTGAAAATACAAATACAGCTATAGTAAAATTACAAAATGACGAAAATATATGTTATTCATTTCTTCTCGCTACAACTACTCTATTTGAACACGCCCAGATTCGAATTCACCGCATTCTACACACATATTATTCATAGTTAAACTTTTAAAGCACTAAGCGTTTACTAATTTCTACAGAAACTTTAACATACAGCGTTTATTTTCTTGCTTGGAACCTATAGGCTGAGATCTATAGGGCGCACTTTGACTTTGCTCAGATTGAGTTAAAACGAGACAGATTCATGTGAGAGATATAGCTCTGTCACGTTTTAAATCTGTCTTAAGTCTAAGCTAAGTCAGAGTGCGCTCTATAGATCTCACCATAAGATAAAGAAGTTAGTATAGGGTTCTTCTGTTACGTAATCCCGTAGAACCATAGCCTCAGTGGACGTTAACCATTTTGAGTCACCAGCCAATCACAGCCTAAACTGTGTTTTTCAATTGAATTTCGAATAATTTTGAAAACATTTTCAAATTAAATTTCGAATGTTTTTTGAAAACATTTTTGTGATAGGTCGGTGCCTCAAAATGGTTAACGCCCACTGAGATTTTTGGCACTGTTATTTTTATAGGATTAAGTAAGAGAGAGCGATACTAACTTCTTTCCAAGGATACAGTATACTCTGCTTCGCCCCCCGACCCCGTAGACTCGGAATTTTGTTAGATCGGACGTTATGCTTTTGACATTAGCAGAGTGAGTGGGATAAAAATAATTTCAAATTCTTACAAATCCAACAACTGACAATCGAAAAGAGTAATTTATTACCTATTTTGAATAAATCATTTGACTTTGACTTTCATATAATATCAAATATACAGCCTGCTTTGAACTGCACATTCAAATGTTACAGGTGCTGGTTATTTTTAAAAATCCCCCTATATATGCGTCTATTTCTTACTTTTCGGCGACACTGTATATCTGTCTCTTTTTTATACTCATTATAGGCAAACACTTGACCACAATCACACCTGATGGAAAGTGATGATGCGGCCTAAGATGGGACGCGTTTACCTAGAAGATGCCTATTCACTCTTGTTTTAAAGATACCCGGGTTGTAATTGGTAGGAAACATATCGTGGAAGAGTATTCCAAAGGTTAGCCATGCATATTTTATTTCTTATCTCTCTTTTTATTTCTCGACTGAAGAGGAACTGGAGGCTCTGCCGCGTCCCTTTTTTCCTTTTTTATCCTCTGTGTCCGGTCTGTCGTAGTTTTTGTCTGGGGGCAGTGATTCAGGTTGCTTTTGTATTTGTATCGGCTGAGAAGGTGGGTAGGAAGTATTCTGAAACAAGGTTTAAGTTCAGTACTCGGCGATGCGAGCATTCTGATCCAATGGTAGATTGCCTGGACGATTTAAAATCCCTTTGTTAGTTTCTAACTTTTTTTTTTTTTTTTGTAAATCTTATCCATATCTCTATATATAAAAATGAATCGCTGAATGTGTTGCGAAGCGAAAATCTCGAGAACATCTGAACCGATTTCGCTAATTATTTTTTCATAATATTCCTTGAAGTACGAGGATGGTTCTAACGGAGAGAGAAATTTAAGAAATGCCTGAAAAAGTCTAAGAACAACACTTTTCTATATTCCCATACAAAAGATTCGTTATAATACATAAAAGTCAATTTGTTCTTTAATTTTTAGGACGGTGAGTGACTTTAGTATCGTATAAATATTAATGTCAATATTTGTCCAATATTTATACGATGGTAACATTACTCAAAAATTGTCTGTGGAAAAAATAAAAAAATTAAAGAATCGACTGTTAGGCGGTACGAAGTTCACCGGGTCGGCTAGTTATTATAAATGAGTACAGCACGCGACAGAAAGTGATATACCTTTAGAAGGAGATAGCAGATTTGTAGAGCATTGTCTCTGTCGTTGAGAACGTCACATATGAGTGACAGAGACAACGCTCTACAAAGCCGAAATGTAATTTTACCTTTTTCTTGGCGTGTTTGTCTTTCTTGCACCTCTCGTCGTCATCCCGCTTGCGTCCCATCACGCCGAGCAACTTGCTGACCATACTGTTCTTGCTTCTACCTTCGCTGCTTTCGGGCGCTTCGGGAGACTGTGGAGAAACACGTTCGTTAGATGACACTAAACAATAAATCAGACATACAGGTATTTGGCGTGAGGTATTCATGAAAACCAAATATTGATACTTATTTTTTTAAATTTTGTAGGTACGGAGCGTTGTAATTAAAGAAAAATATGTAAATTTAGCAAACTGATAGCCTAGTGGTTAGGACGTCCGCCTTCTAATCGGAAGTCGGGAGTTCGATCCCGGGCACGCACATCTAACTTCTCGGGAGTTACGTGCATTTTAAGTAATTACATATCACTTGCTTTAACGATGAAGGAAAACAACGCGAGGAAACCGGCATGTCTGAGAGTTCTCCATAATGTTCTTAAAGATGTGTGAAGTCTACCAATCAGCAGAAGGCCAGCGTGGTAAACTATGGCCAAACCATTCCCACTCTGAGAGGAGACGACGGGTTGATCATTATGATGATGATGTAAATTTAACCAGTAATAAATTTAAATCCAATTTAAATTTTAAATTGGCCCCGTGTCATATCAGGAAGACAGCATCAAGACCGGGAGCCGCAGCAGAAACAGCTGAAAACGGCAAGCGGCGCAAGTATGCCTCTCTTATAGAGAGTTACATTTTTGTGCCGTTTGCCGTGGAGACCCTGGGGCCATGGAGTCTTAGTGCTAAAAAAATTAAGAGATATTTCACCGCGATTAATAGCCTCATCTGGTGACAGAAGGGCTGGCTCATTTTTTGCGCAACGGATCAGCCTGGCTGTCCAGCGCGGAAATGCAGCCAGTATTCTTGGCACCATTCCACGCGGTCATGATTTATATAGTAATTAGATAAGTCACATAGATATAAACTGTAAATATTTTAAATATGTTGGTAAATAAAAATTTAACTATAATGTGACAATCACAATCACCTCTGACTTTATGGCTAATTCTGTAGTACACAACCCTAAACTAAATTGACAGGTCCTAAAACCAGTGGTATCTTTTTCCGCAAGGTGCATTATGAAAGGGATAGCAATACATTTAGACTCGTCATATTAGTTTGAGATCATATAAAACAGACCTAACCACTCACTCGATATAAATGACGAGATATGGTCAAGCAAACAAAATTTTTCACGGTTTAGAAACCAAATAAATCAGCGCCACCTCTTAGATACTAATGAACGACCCGTTTTGAACTCCATTTTGTTTATTCAATAACCCTATCCATACAAAGTAATATATAAGTCAATGGTCGCGAGTGAGTGGTTAGTTCTGTACCTAAACTTACGTCTATCCGTCTTACCTTACACGCCTCGACAGATTCCTGCCTTTTCAATCCTTCCAACTTCTTTATCGACTCCGACCGCTTCGCTTCTATCTTCTCCTGCTGCTTCTTTTCCTTCTCTTGCTTTTCTTGTTTCTTTTCTTCTCTCTTATCCTGTTTCTTATCGTCTCTCTTTTCTTTACCTTCCGATTTTCTGACTGAACCGCTTCTTTCCATTGCCTTCTCTTGTTTCGATTTATCTTCCATTTTAGGTACTTCTTGATATTTCTCTTCCACTTTGAATTCCTTTCTTTCTTCTTTCTCTGTCTTCTTAATTGAATCTTGCTTTTTCAACTCTTTCTCTTGTTTGGATTTTGATTTTTCCTTAGGTTTAAAATCTTCATCTTTGAGGGAGGAATCAGATTTTTTTCGCGTTTTCTGTTGGATGTCTGTGATGCTCGGAGTAGATTCTAGTGTTGTGATAAGTTTTTTACTGGTGTCCGACTGTGGGATGCTGATATCTGTGCTTGATCTGCTGTCATCTGGAATACATAAAATATTGAAACTTCTTTTATGTGTTCGGATTTGGAATTGCTTACATATTATCCATACTAATATTATAAATGCGAAAGTGTGTCTGTCTGTCTGTTTGTATGTCTGTCTGCCTGTCTGTCTGCTAGCTTTTCACGGCTCAACCGTTCAACCGATTTCGACGAAAGTTGGTTCAGAGATAGCTTGCATCCCGGGTAAGAACATAGGCTACTTTTTATCCCGGAAAATTAAAGATTTTCCACGGGATTTTCAAAAACCTAAATCCACGCGGACGAAGTCGCGGGCATCATCTAGTAATGATAAATGTCTACTTAAGAGTATTCAGTAACTGTTAAGGACGTTAGCTCTTCAATCTCAGGCTTCAGAATTACTCAGAAGCTTGGATTTGACTCGCTCCAGCAATGCACGGGGCTGCAATGGCTTGTATAGTATGGTATAATAACATTGTAAATTGAAAAATTAAAAAGAGCAACCGCCGAGTTTCTTGCTGGTTCTTCTCAGTAGGAACGGCATTCCGAACCAGTGTTAAATTAAAACTACCCGACTATTCAAAAGCACTTGTAAAAAGTTTACTTGAATAAAACATTTTCTATTCTATTCTATACGCTAAACGCTATTTCTACAATGATGTTGAATCTTACCCAGATTAAGGTCCCGGGACGTGTCAAGATTAGACATGCCATCTATGCTGCTGTCGACGAAGGATTCGTCGGATAGTGACAGAGACGCGAAAGACGCGCTGGTGTTGAAAGCGGACTTGTCCAAACTCGTCTTGGGCGACGAGGTGAAGATGCTCGGTGTGCTCTGCTTGGCTGGGGTCCTGAAACAACATAATTACATGAATTAACACGTCATCTTAACAAACGATAGCGCAACAAAACAGCTGTTCTATTTGGCGGCTATTTTAAAAACGGACGGAAGTACGCATATGCGAATTGTATAAACACCCTGCATTAGCTCTTTTTTTATTTATTCATTATAGGCAAATGCTTGACTACAATCACACCTGATGTAAAGTGATGATGCGGCCTAAGATGGGACGCGTTTACCTAGAAGATGTCTATTCACTCTTGTTTTAAAGATACCCGGGTTGTAATTGGTAGGAAACACATATCGTGGAAGAGTATTCCAAACCTTAGCCATGCGTATGAGGAATGATGACGCAAAACGTTTCGTGCGTGTAGATGGAACGTCGAAGGAAACTCGCCCGACGTTTTGCGGTTCGGTGGTAAAATGAAAATGTAGCTACTCCAAGGCTGAAATCAATAGAGTGTACTTTGACTTTGCACAGACTTATAAGTTTCAGTTGAAACGAGACACATTTATGTCAGCGATATAACGCTGTCTCGTTTCAACAGTGTCTTAAATTTAAGCAAAGTTCACTCTATAGATCTCAGCCTGATTCCAGTCAAAAACCGTTATACCTGGCGACCAAAAGTATTGGCCCGGCGCGCGATATGTTCACTACGTCGCTGTGTATATCTCACCTGGCCGGCAGTCGGACGGCGTGGTGCGTGGGCGAGTCCTTCTCCTCAGCAATGCGCGGCAGGGTGGGCTCGTCCGGCTTGTCGGGGGGCGGAGGGGTGGGGGGCGGAGGGGTGGGCGGCGCTGGGGCGGGCGCGCGATATGTTCACTACGTCGCTGTGTATATCTCACCTGGCCGGCAGTCGGACGGCGTGGTGCGTGGGCGAGTCCTTCTCCTCAGCAATGCGCGGCAGGGTGGGCTCGTCCGGCTTGTCGGGGGGCGGAGGGGTGGGGGGCGGAGGGGTGGGCGGCGCTGGGGCGGGCGCGCGATATGTTCACTACGTCGCTGTGTATATCTCACCTGGCCGGCAGTCGGACGGCGTGGTGCGTGGGCGAGTCCTTCTCCTCAGCAATGCGCGGCAGGGTGGGCTCGTCCGGCTTGTCGGGGGGCGGAGGGGTGGGGGGCGGAGGGGTGGGCGGCGCTGGGGCGGGCGCGCGATATGTTCACTACGTCGCTGTGTATATCTCACCTGGCCGGCAGTCGGACGGCGTGGTGCGTGGGGGAGTCCTTCTCCTCAGCAATGCGCGGCAGGGTGGGCTCGTCCGGCTTGTCGGGGGGCGGAGGGGTGGGCGGCGCTGGGGCGGGCGCGCGCCAGCTGGTGCCGCGACGACTGCTGGTCACAGTGCTGACGGTGTTGGAGCCGACTCCCGCGCAACACAGCGGAGATATGGAGCATTTAGCTTCTGCTGAACGCGGGTGTAACCTGCAGTGAAGGTATAGCTTTGTAAAAGTTTGTACAGTATGCGGCCGAAAGTAATGTACATCGACCTTTAGAAGGTGATAGCAGATTTGTAGAGCGTTGTCCCTGTCGTTGAGACCGACACGTCAAAGTCCCGAGGTTTGGCAGCTCTAAATTAAATTTAAAACTTTCAAACTGTATCTGTCCTTTTCTAAGCAAGAAGAGGATGCGAATACTCTAAAATTTAAGTGTGCACAGAATCAGTACCATTATCTAATCTTACATCTAATACTAAAACCCTTTAAGGAAATAACAAACCAAATTAACATACATTAAAAAGAAAGATAAACATTACAAGTAAACAAAAAGCGTGTACCAAAGAAATATGTTAAAGCAACATAAAAGCGTGCTAAGAAAAATGACGCAACGAAAAATGTGACGATAAAAATAATTGAAATTAATGGAAACGATATATGTATAATGTGCAAATTAAAATAAAATAAAAACATCTGAAAATAAAAAGATAAAATTAGGTATAAGTAGCCTAAGGTATGATGCCTGCGACTTCGTACGTGTGGATTTAGGTTTTTAAAAAATCCCGTGGGAACTCTTCGATTTTGAGATAAAAGGTAGCCTATGTTACTCTCCGGGTTTTTAACTATACCCATGCAAAAAATCAGGCTAATCCGTTGCTCCGCTGATTGAAGGACAAACCAATAAACCAACAAACACACTTTTGCATTATGAGTACTGATGTAATTAGAACGCTAGTAAAAATAAAAACAGGTCGTAGTACTAATGATTAAGATACGACAAAAAAAAACTCGAAAAAAAATATATAAAAAATCCTGTAAAATCCAAAAAAATATATATACATTTAGACAGTCCTACCTGTCAGGCGATAAAGCTCTCCTCAGTAACGGAGAGGCGGGATCCCGCCGAGGCCATGCGCGTCTACACTCTCGCGTCGCGAGCGGAGACGGACTCCGAGGCTCGCAACCCCTGCTGTGTGGTGTGATGAGGGGTTATATTATCATGACATGTGTAATACGTTACAACTTTTATCTACCCAAATAATTTTGAGCCTCAATAGCTCAACGGTTGGGTAGCGGACTGAATTCCGAAATGTCGCCGGTTCCAAACCCCACCCGTTGCACTATTGTCGTACCTACTCCAGCACAAGCTTTACGCTTAGTTAAGGGGAAAAGGAAAGGGGAATACTAGTCCTGATTTAGCATGGCTAATATTCTTTTAAAAAGAATATAAATATAAAATAACCTTATTGTTAACAAAATTACAGTAAGAATACAGGATACAAAAACAAGGCAAACAAAAGTTGACTTGATTGACTGATTGACTTGACAGAGAGAAAATGTTTGCCAGGAGAAAATGTACTTATGTATTTAATTTTTATTGCAGAATTGACTGATATTAAGTATATTTTATTCTTTATATACAGGACTTGAGAGTAACTGAGATTTTTTTTCTTTCTTTTGATGACGTCATAAAAACCTTTTGCCAAAAATCTAATACCGAGATTACTTACAACCGAGGGCAAAGGTTACAGGACCAATTTTTTTTTACAAAAGTTGTGACGTATAATTGCGATGAAAACAATGCCAATATTGTTAGTTAGTACGAGTATAATGCAAATTACAACCATATTATGATAAGAAAATGATAAGTACGAACACAGTGCATTGATGACGCAAACGTGGACAAGCATACAAATAGGGTCTTGGACTGTAATCATTTTTAAAAAAACGGGCCGAATTGAGAACCACCTCCTTTTTGGAAGTCGGTTAATAAAATGACGTAATTTTTTGTTTTGCGGTAGTTAATGGGACTAGAATTAATAATTAAAGAGAATAATTTAAAAAATCATGATTTTTATTAATTTTTAGTGTTCCTCAAAAGGAAAAACGGAACCCTTATAGGATCACTTTGTTGTCTGTCTGTCTGTCGGTCTGTCAAGAAACCTACAGGGTACTTCCCGTTGACCTAAAATCATGAAATTTGGCAGGTAGGCAGGTCTTATAGCAGACATTCGGTGAAAAATCTGAAATACGTGAATTTGTGGTTACATCACACAAAAATAATTAAATTGTGGTCATGAACTAATAATTAGTATTTTCAATTTTCGACGTAAGATAACTATATCAAATGTGGTATCAAATGAAAGGGCTTCACCTGTGCATTCTAAAACAGATTTTTATCTATTTTTATGCATCACAGTTTTTGAATTATCGTGCAAAATGTCGAAAAATACGACTGTAGTACGGAACCCCCGTTGCGCTAGCCAGACTCGCACTTAGCCGGTTTTTTAAAATAACTAATTACTAACAAGGCGTAAACGACAAATATTTTTCAATTTTTTAACATAAAAAACATTGTATTGATCTTATCTTTAGGGAAGGCCTATGTCCAACAGTGGACGTCCACAGGCTGATAATGATGATGATGATCCTATGTTACCTGGTGGGCGAGGCGGGCGCGGGTTGCGGCGGCTGCGGCGAGGGGGAGGGTGTCCTCGCGAGCGGCGACAGAGGCATGTGCTGTAGCGAGGCTCGGCGAACCTCCGCGCCTCCCAGCTTGTGCTTTAGACCGTGGAGGGATGACGGCCTGACGAGATTATACAGGGTCTTACAGCCGCACTCAGAGTTGCTTAATAGTTACTTAACATTGAGTTAAACGACATAGACCTATATAGAGCCTCAATAGCTCAACCGGTAAAGGAGTGGACTGACAACCGAAAGGTCGACGGTTCAAACCCTGCCCCTTGCACTATTGTCGTACCTACTCCTAGCACAAGCCTGACGCTTAGTTGGAGAGGAAACGGGAATATTAGTCATTTAATATGGCTAATATCCTTTTTTTTTTTAAACTCTCACATAAATCTGTCCCGTTTTAACTCAATCTTAAGTAACGATTAGCGACTCTGAGTGCGGCTGTTAGTATTTTTAAAAGATGTTTAGATATTTTTTTAAAGCAAGGGAAATTCAAGAATCCATCTGTGATTTACACATTTTGGAAACTACCTATTTCATTTTATGTTATTAGAACGCACTCGTCATATTTGTTCTGTGACAACTGTCATGTCAAAAGGGTGTGTAGCCACACCCACCTCAGACCTGTGCCCTGTTTATCAAACATTACAAGTCTACAACCTCACAAGTTACAAGTTACAAGAACTTTTTTACAAACTCTTGTAAATTATGTTTATCAAATAATTTCACAAGTCTTGTAGGATTTTACAAGACTTGTAGAACTTGTATTTTTAATTTATACACTTTATTTTTGCTAAATTGCAAAATAATTTTTCAACCGTAATAAATGTCGATAAAATAGAAATTACGGTACCATAACTAGTCAAGTTATTGTTAAAAATAAAACTTTTTTTCAAATTATTTAATTTTGTGTTAAATAACCTATTTGTAAAACCTATTGCTTCTTATTTTATTTACCTACCTCCTTTTATTTATTCTATTTCGGTACCTACACCAACAGGAAGTACCTATACTATACATTATTTTTCATGAATTAAGGTTAGACTTAAAATTTGGAAAAATAGATAGACTTTAAAAAAATTCGCTATTCGAATTACTTACATCGCAAAAAATGGCAAAATCTGATGCGAAAGTTACAATTATTCTTCAATTAAGTAATTCGTGACAAAAAAGATATTTTATTTGGCGCATTTACAATAATAATAAATCAAAAAATAGCAGAGTGGACAGAGATACTATTGCTATGTCAGTCGCTTGGACTTGTATCTGCCGAAAAAGATTATGCCAGCATACTCGTATGTACATGAGACACGTTTTGGTCAAATTTAAGAAGAGCAACATTGATAAGTTTAATAAAATTACACCTTTGAATTATTTTATAGTTATTTTACCTATTTACTACTAGGTACTAGATAATTTAATTATTCTTTTATACAATATCATACTTGCATACAACTTGTAAAATAAATTAAGAGTCAACAGAGGCTCTCCAACTTTTTCGTTACAAGTTACAAGCTACAAGCTACAAAGGCATTTT
>NC_048558.1:6759452-6837435 GCF_902806685.2 Maniola hyperantus
TCATATCCCTAATCTTATTTATTTACGCCCAAAGTTGACATAAATTTAGTGTTAAAATAGGAATCTTTTGAGGCTCGTAACTTTTAAATCAATATTTTTTTCAATGTTTTAGATATCATTGAACCTAGATAATGACGAGATAAATCGATATAATTCTTAGTTTTGTGCGTTCAATATCGAATATTGTTGTATTTTCCCTCCTTCGTTTGTATGAAGAAAGCACCGAACTGAGCTGCCTTAAGATGGCTAATATTCTTTTTAAAAAGAAATGAATGAATACAGTTCGGTACAGTTTTATTGTAGGGACACTTCAAATTATACAGACTGAAGTAGTAGAATTCTGCTTTTAATTTTTTTTACGTTTCCATCGATAAAAGTAACCGATGAGAAAGCTCGACTTTTTCTAAAAATATGAAAATCGAAACTCCGGTTAAGTTCACGACTCCGTTTTTACAAACAAACCCGTAATCTTTCAAAATTCCGGAGTTACATCAAAACCGGAATTTAGTAGACTAAACCGATTTGGCTTGGAAAGGAGAGAGCCTATACCCTGAATTTACAAATAAAGTAATTAAAAAACTTATCTCCACGCGAACAAGATCGCGGGCACCATTTAGTAAAGATAAAGGTCATACCTCCTTTTAAACAGTAGGTCGATTTCGTAAAACCTGCATCAATCATTATTACAATCTCAATTGTTGTGATTGGCTGAATGTGTGCGACTCTTCTTGCAACAATGCATTGTAGCCAATAGTGAGCGAGCGTCAACCAATCAGAGGTGATTGCGATCGTGACATTGTAGCTGTCATTCTACCGCAATCGAGCAGCTGCTGCGCGATTGCGGGAGAATGACAGCTACAATGTCACGATCGCAATCATCTCTGATTGGTTAACGCTCGCTCACTATTGGCATGCATTGTTGCAACAAGAATCGCCCAAATTCAGCCAATCAGAACAATTGAGATTGTAATAATGATTGATGCAGGTTTTATACAATCGCTCTAAGGTCTCAAGAGTGATAATAGAAATATAGCACGAAGCCAATCTATCATCCCTTCGCACCGAACTTGACCCAGATAGGCGATGCATGTTTGATCGAAGCTGATTAAGAAATGGGGTTAGTTCCACCTACTTACGTAAGCACGTTAGCGGCAACCTTTATAGCGCTCTTGTATGGCATCAATAAAATCTCAAAGGAAACTGTCATCTAAGCTTCTAAGCAATACTATCTTTTACTACAACCTTAGTGTTAATAATTTCGTTAAGAGTACTTAATAAGTTAAAAGCATTAGGCCCGCGGAACTAACCTGTAAGTTTTACTTACGTGAGTAGCTTACATGATAAACTTACGACAAAATTACTAATGTGAACGCTCTTATAAATAAGTATCTACACTAGCTTATGCCCGAGACTTCGTCCGCTTGGACTACACAAACTTCAAACCCCTTATATTTCTACTTAGGGGCTAAATTTTTCAAAAACCATGAGACACGCTTTCTATGTTTATAACAATTAGTGTAAATTCAAAACCGACATATTTTCATATAAATTTCAAACCCCTATTTTACCCCTTTAGGGGTCAAATTTTCAAAAATCCTTTCTTAGCGGATGCCTACGTCATAATAGCTATCTGCATGCCAAGTTTCAGCCCGATCCGTCCAGCAGTTTGAGCTGTCCGTTGCGTTGTCAGCGTTTTCTTTTATATATTTAGACAATACATTGTTTACTTAGATTTGTTTTCTTTTTAACTACCTTTTTTGTGCAAATTGAGTTTTAAGCCCAAGGGTAGCAAGTAAGCGTTAGAAAAACTCATAAGTAGTATCTCTACAGAACGATCACTTGGCAACAATGGTAATAAGCTGTGCCATCCGCCCACTCAAGTGATTAAAAAGCCCCAAATTGTATCACAGCGCATTAAGCTCAAAAAGGACCTATTCCGTATCGATCGGGGTTCGACGGCCTCGGGCCTTTCCGTAACGATACAGAATTACAAGCACGAAAATTTAACTGAACAGGAACAAGGCTCGTTTCGTTATAAATTATCAGCCATCTCAGCTAATAATACAATCTGTTCACTTTGACCCCTTTTTAACCGCCTTAAAACAAGGTTTTTAATTCCTGTTTAATATAACTAATGTATGTAAAGCCAGAACTCCAGAACTCCTCATTAGGTAGGTACAACAGAATTAACGGACAATTACTGCCTTAGTACCCCAGAAAGGGCCAAGAGGCACAAATATGAGAATATAGAAAATAGTTTCATATTTGTACCTTTTGGGGTGGAGACCATGGTTTCGTGGGGCGAGGATGCTAGATCCTTTTTAAGGACCTTTCATCCCGTTTCGCGGAATCCACGGGCGACCGGAGGGCTGGCAGTTACCTCGATCAGCATATTAGTCTGGCCATTCAACGAGGTAACGCTGCCAGCGTTCGGGCCACCCTGCCTCGTTGCGGTGGTTTAGATGATATTTTCGATCTGTAATTTTTATGTTCAATTGTTTAGATTCGTTTTATTAATTACATAATAAAAGCTCGTTATTAAGGTACAGAAAGGTAGGTTAAGGTAGATAAAGTCAGTTTTAAAATGCAAAGTTCAAGCACATTGTGTCAGATTTATATGTGATCACAGAAGTAGGAATGTTTATTACTAAGCAATAAGCATCGATTACAGAGCACTTATCTGTTGGTTTCAACCTTTCAACCATTAGTATAGTGAAGTTAAATAAGTATACATATAGTACGCGACAAGTTGAAATGTCAATCTTGGAAAGAACGCCCCGCACACTCGCCTCGTACCACGATTGCCATTTCGACCTGTCGCGGACCACAAGTTGCTTTTGTTTTTTAAATTGCATTATATTGGTTGTAGGTTTTCGAGAAGCAAATTGGTGAAGATATTTCCTAGGAAATGTCTAGAACGACAAATGCAGCGTCTGAGGAAATTCAATTTCTTTAAATGGTTCCAAGTGTTCAAGCAGCGGAAGTAAACATAAATTGTCTGTGGGTTCCACGGATCAAGATAAATTTGCTCTTAGCGTAAACCTAAATGTAAACTACGACTATTTTTTTTAGTTTATGCGTTTTAATTGGATTCTCTGTTATTTTAGCGTTTAAACTACCGTGAGTGATGTCCATTTTAAATAATATCTGTCCCGGCTTTACTCACGTGTGTAGTCGACGTTAGCCCGACTAGTTTCGAACCCATACGGGGTCCTTTTTCAAGGGAGTCCGTTCGCGCACGCGCCGCGGTTTTGACGCGGTCAACGCGCGTGCGCGAACGGACTCCCTTGAAAAAGGACCCCGTATGGGTTCGAAACTAGTCGGGCTAACGTCGACTACACACGTGAGTAAAGCCGGGACAGATATTATTTAGAATGGATTCTCTGTTCTTCTTTCTTATTAAATAAAATCCATAGTCTAAATATATAAAAGGAAAAGGTGATTGACTGACTGACTAACTCATCTATCATTGCACAGCTCAAACTACAGGAGGGGTCGGGCTGAAATTTGGCATACATTATGACGTAGACATCCGCTAAGAAACGATTTTAAAAATTCAACCCTACGAGCGGTTACGCACTACACCCGATCCGAGTCCGAGAAAATACGTTCTTTTTTATTCTGTATCTGAGCTTATGACGTCTGTCGTAGATAATCGCTAGTATTCACACGGATGACGGATAGAACTCGGATGACGGAAGTGTAGTGCGTATTCTCTCTAAGCCATAGGGGCTTGACGACAACCACGACGAAAACGATGAATGCAATAATTTTATTGTCTTAAAACACCTAATCCGTTTAAGTATGTCTGATATTGTATGTTCATAAATATACTGAGTCACATACTATTTGAGCTAATTGCTTTTTGACGAGCGACGTGTGAGCTGTACGGATAATTACCAACATTAATGCTGAGCCCGCAAACATAAAAATCTCTATTTTAAGAAAGGCAATTAAAGCCGCAGGAGATGAAGAAAGAACATCCATTGGGGATGAAAACACGATTAAAGCCTCACGACCGCTGGGCTTTCAAACTTTTCATAATAATGCTCTGTTTTTCTCTTTGGTACGCAAACACTTCTATTGTATTATAAGCCATACTTTCGTTTAATAGTCATTTTTCCAAACGTTACTTAATTTGGGTATTGTATGATATACCTATAGGAAACTAGAGGACGACGTATTATAGCTATACTATATAGGTAGGTCACATAGGGGGCGATAGGCGGCTAGATAATATATTATGATAAAATCAGGAATGAAGAGAACCGTAGAAGAAGTAGCCGATCTATAGGGTTTAGAAGCTGAAGTGGTAATGGGCAGGGTAAATTAGTTCGAAGAACCCATAGACGTTGCGATCCCAAGATGCTGGAATGACGACTTTGCACCGAAAAGCGCAGCGTTGGTAGATCCACTAGGTAGACAGATAAAATCAAACGAGTCACAGAAAGCCGTTGGATCCGGCGGGCGCAGCGCTAGATCGCAACGAGTTGAAGACCCTAAAAGACGTTTATGTCCAGCAGTGGACGTCTATCGATTGACGACGACGTCTTTTTTGCGTGTTGTTTCGGATTGACTTCGCTGCGTAGGCTCTACTGGCCGCTACAGCGTCACCGGGGGCTTTGGCGAGCGCGAAGCTCCGCCTGGGGGTGAGCCCTAGGGCTCGAAGAACTAATTCGAGAGGTCAGGGGGCCACGCCCTCCTAAGGGCGCCTCCTGCGAGGCTCGGACCACGGCTTAGGATGACGTTGGGATGGGTGGAGTTGTTGGACTACTGGTTAGTCCGTACGCCCCCGAGGCCGTGGCGTGAGTCCACGTCCGGGTGACATTAGAAATCGGGGACCTCGTCTTCGCCGGCGAACACGCTGTGATGAGGTTGTATTGTGTAGCCCTACGAGATAGGGAGCATTGTCGGTCATGATTTGATCGTCGGAATCGTTAAGGACGCGCTTAGGGCGTCTTTTATCGGGGGGGTACGACGACGTCGATAGATACTTACCTATTATATACCCGTACAGGCGGGCGCTAGCCCGGTGCGAGCGAGTGCGGGTGACATGCGAGTGTGCGGGGCGTTCCCTTTCCGATTGCCATTTCGATCGGTTGCGTACTATACCTAATAAGAGTTTTTTTTTACAACCAATAAAGAATAGCTATCTATATTTAGCTATTTTGATATTTTCTACATTTTCTATTTGTTGGTAGAAAGGCGATCTCGATAAACAAGCCTTCGCCTATCGCGATATGGATCGTGACATTTTCCGAGCGTTTCCCGTGTGGTGACTTCGATTTCCCGATAACGTCGACGAGCCTATCAGAAGACTAGTTCTGTTCCAAACGTGTATAGACATCTATTGGAATTGAAAATAAGAAATATCATAATTATGTTGTCAAAGGTTTGGTAATTCGAACTAATATTTTGGCGTTATTTTTGCAGTCCTTCTTTTTCTGAAATCCCATTGTTATACCTCAATAACAAAATTCTCAAAAATTAACGTTTCGATTCTCATCTATAGTTCGGTTACTTTGATACAAGTTTTTTGATGACTGTCAAGAAAGGTTTAAATCAATCACAAATCTATTTAAATCAATGAAAAAAGATTTAGATAAATTCATAGACTGAAGGAAAACGAAGCGATTTGTAATGTAATTCAAACCTTAATATTGTAAAGGTAAGGTATGACTTGAATTGAATATATGGTATGAATATGACGATTACATCTGAAATCAGCGCCCTGCATCTTTGAGGCCTATTAGTACCTACTACCTACATAGTAATTCAATGCTCTGCACAATGCATTTTTGCGCATTCGAGCATAATATGATGCGGGACATATACACATTCTGGACTGTTTCACAGGCAAACATTATATTGTTACATATGTATTAGTATGTGTTCGTTTGTGACGTAGAAATAACGTATCGTTCTTTCTTTCAACATAAATAAATGTGGTATTCTTATTGGCATTTAGTTCACGTACAGGGTCAACCCGAGGGACTCAGCCGTGTCAGTTCGCCAACTATTTCCGATTAAGTCGCCCGCCATTAAGATTGGCTGTGAAATTCCTGGGGTGAAATTGCAATTATTTAATGGACATTAATTAGGACAAGTAAATAAAGGAGTGCATAATGATAAATGTGAAAATAATAGAGAACATCATGGAATAATCAGTACCCTTATTATAAATGCGAAAGTGTGTTTGTTTGTTGGTTTGTTGGTTTTTGCATGGGTATAGTTTAAGACCTGAAAAAGGACATAGGCTACTTTTTATTCCGGAAAATCAAAGAGTTCCCACTGGATTTTTAAAGACCTAAATCCACGCGTACGAAGTCGCGGGCATCAGCTAGTATAGAAATAATTATAGTAAAAGCTACGTAATTATTAAGTTGGTGGTAATGGCAAGTAATACTACTGGGTCATCGACATGAAATGTTTGAAGGAGGCATGAAATGAATTACTAATGAAATAACAGTACATTGACGGTCAATAAGGTCTATTGATTTAGTATTCCTGTGGGTAGGCTAAGCAATGCGGCCATAGCCCACAAGGCTTACATTAGTAGTATATAATACAGTGTATGGTATGGTATTACACGATAGTTTCATATTTGTGCCTTTTGGGTCGGAGACCATAGGTTCGTGGGGCGAGGATGCTAGATCCTTTTTAAGGACCTTTCATCCCGTCTCGCGGAATCCACGGGGGACCGGAGGGCTAGCAGCTACCTCGGTCAGCATATTAGTCTGGCCATTCAACGAGGTAACGCTGCAAGCGTTCTGGCCACCCTGCCTCGTTGCGGTGGTTTAGATGATATTTTCGATCTGTAATTTTTATGTTCAACTAGCTGATGCCCGCGACTTCGTCCGCGTGGAATTAGGGTTTTAAAATCCCGTGGGAACTCTTTGATTTTCCGGGATAAAAAGTAGCCTATGTTACTCTCCAGGTCTTTATCTATACTCATGCAAAAAATCACGTCAATCCGTTGCACCGTTGCGACGTGATTGAAGGACAAACCAACAAACCAACAAACAAACACACTTTCGCATTTATAATAAGGGTACTGATTGTTAAGATTCGAAAGATTATAAATAAAAAATAAAAGAATAAACAAAATTATAATGAAAAAATTTTTTCACTAAACGATAAGTTTTTTTTTCTCAATCTATCCATAAACACTAATAACTTTTACAAGTGGCGCTTGGGATGCATAATAAATTCATAAGGATTTTGATTTCCTATGTTGAAATCAACTCTGTGGTTGCAAATTCAGGAACTTTTTCAACTTCGTGACTATGTTTTATTTACACAGTTGTTTTCACTTTTGATGATTGTAAGAGTTGGATTATATACCTATTTGTCTAATTTGTAATTTGTAATTGTACATAATTTTATTAATTTATAAATGGTAATTTTTTTTTTCAAAAAAGGTAGGTAATTTTTAAACTTATAAATTGCATGTTATTAGTTCTGATCTTGAAAATAAAATAAAATAATTTGCAGTTACGATACGACACAAATATGATTGTGAATCAAAATAGATCCCAGCGCCAAGTTTTCTAGGATTCAAAGAAGTCGGTGTAAACGAATTCAGTGAATGTTACAAATTACTTAATGGCGGAAATACCGATAACAATGTTAGAGTCATAAACGGACGAGTCAATTCTCGTAAGTTTATTTACACAAACATGGTGCCGTCACGCGAAGGCCATATGAAAAGTAAACGGGTTAGTGTTCTTGCAGACGAGCCGCACTTTGTCGACTTCTACCGTCGACGCGCTTCTTCAGAAAGAATAACATTCATTTTGCAAATTGTGCCACACATCATATGCTATACCAAAGGGTTGATTATCCCAGCGCTTCCTCCACTTGAGCATTAAAGCCAAAATGCCTCAAGCAGTAAGCGCCGAAATATACGGTCTACTATATCATATGTGGCACAACCCGAAAAAGGTTCCAGCACAGCATAATATGCCTGGATACAGCGCTGATTTTCAGCCGGGATCCGGAACAATAGGGACAACCCTCCACCTCCCATGGCCCCACCAACCTCTCGGTTATATGGGCCGAATCGCGGGAGGGCGCCCGTTCGGTACTTGCTCTACTTCGGGATCCGGAACAAGGTGACGCCACGGAACTATACTACCAACTTATACAATAACAGCCGTCAGCGCGTCGACGTCAGCCGCCGTCAGCAAAGACAGCCGCCGACACGTTGGAAGGCGTCCATTAGAGACGGGCCGTAGCATTTTATATATGTATGTATTTAACGCCTCTAGTAGACGCATTTTCATATAAAATGTATAGCAGGCGGATTTTTGCCCTGCAATGCGGCCCAATCCGGCCCGCCTGGCGGATACTATCCCTTAATAATATAATGATCGAATTTAAAAAAATCTGACAAATCGCAAAAAAAAATTTGCAAATAGGACTTCGCTGTTTGGACATAAATGTCACAAGATATATTGTTTTCAAAGATAGGCTTGCACTTGATGACACTCATGCCTGAGAAACAGCAATGATGAGGTCTAAGTTGGCGCGCTTGCATCGAAGTTGCCTATAATTACTCTTGCCTTAAACGTATTCAAAATTAAGATATTTTTTAAAAGAATATTAGCCATGTTAGATGACTAATATTCCCCTTTCCTCTCCAATTAAGCGTTAAGCTTGAGCTAGGAGTAGGTACGACAATTATAAGTGCAACGGGCGGGGTATGAACCGTCGACCTTTCGGTTTTCAGTCCACTGCTTTACCCGTTGAGCTATTGAGGCTTTATTAATTATAAGTTAATTACATAGTACTCGCATAACATGTATTCCAACCCGAACACAAGGAGCATAAACAGATATCAGCTGGCATCTTGTGCTAACTCTTTTTAAATTCCGTCACTTTAATAATAGGCGTTCGACACGACGACGGCAGAGGTCGACAAAGTGCTGCTCGTCTGTAAGCACACTAACGTTTACATGAGCTTTACGACTTTAGCAATATCTTTGCGTTTACTGTTCCAGTGTATGCAAAGTAAGGATCATAAAGAGATCATATTTAGGTCATTCATACAAAGAGTTGTAACGATTCTGTGTAATGTTACAATCTTACCTAATAAATCAATACTGAGATTTTTAAAACCTTTGTTATAATATATTTCAAAGAAACAACCTTGTTAAGATTTTGCTCAATGTTTTGAGGAAAACTATGATATTTTTGAAAAGTTATGAACTAAGAATCTTAAAATTATAAAAATACTGCACTTGACGTGGAATGTGCAGAATCTTGTTGCTATGCTTCAACAGATCATAGTGGATGCAGCCTAGCCGCAATGGTATTTTCAAACAAATGTTTTTTTTTTTTTTTTTTTATTTATTAAGAATGCGAATTACAGAGGACGACGACGAGAAACTTTGCCAAAAATAATAGACCTAATATTTGAAAAAACATATTCTAGGGTAGTGGTAGTCTACTACCTACTAGTAGAGCTTCTGCTAGGTGATTCGCTATTTTTTTTTATTAATTATAGGTATACGCTTGACCACAATCACACCTGATGGGAAGTGATGATGTGGCCTAAGATGGGACGCGTGTCTAACTGGTCCGCAGACTTAGAGATAGTACTCACCATCTGTGGGCGATGTGTAGAGCTTCTTGCACAACTCCTGAGGCCCGCCGAGCGCGTTGATCTTGGCCATCCCCTCGGCGCCGCGCGTCTCCATCAGCTCGCGCAGCTGCCGAAGGGTGACGCCATATTGCGCCGGCCGCCCCTCCACCGTCGCCATGGTGCCGGGCTCGCGGCCGCCGCCCGCACCACGCCCTACCCTCTAGATCTGGAACAAAATAAAAATACATTCATACGTTAAGCAAGTCATTTAATTTTTTTTTTAAAAACCCGATTGCAGTAGGTATGCACTGCTGCTGGTGTCGAAATTTGAAGACTCGGAAATCGGAAAAATGGTGAAAGAAACCTTATTGCGATTTCAAAAGAACTATTCAATGACACTCCACTTGCCCTGCCCCTTCAGCTTCACAATCCGTTTAGCTATGTCGGTTACTGTGGCTCTCCTACGGATCTCCTCATAGCTGATTTGGTCACGTAGTAATACAGTTGTATAAAATGCATGCAGTTACAGCAAGGATAGCATAGATTTAGCCAATCATAACAACGGCGATTAGTTATAGCAATCAGGTTATCCTACTAATATTATAAATGTGAAAGTGTGGATGTTTAGATGTCAATCACGCAAAAACGGCTGAACGGATTTGGATGAAATTTGGAATGGAGATATATTATACCCTGGATTAACACATAGGCTACTTTTTATCCCGGAAAATCAAAGAGTTCTCGCAGGATTTTGAAAAATGTAAATCCACACAGACGAGATCGCGGGCATCAGCTAGTCACAACATAATTACCAAAATGGTATAATCGCAATTGATTATTATAATTATCACATTGCTGCTACCTATTATTTTTATTCGAAAACGCTGGGCTGATTATGTTATTATTGGATTAAAACTTTCACAAGCCATTTTTTAATATCCTTATCAATAAAATTGTATTTCTACCCGCCATATGGAGTTTAGAAATCATCAAAGAGAGATCCTCGTATAAATAGTTTTTTTTTATTCTGTTACAAGTTAGTCTTTGACTGCACTCTCACCTGATGGTAAATGACGATACAGTCTAAGATGGCAGCGGGCTAACTTAGAAGGGGTATGGCAATTTCCAGAGACACTAAGCCTATAGTTTGTGGCAATTTCTGATCGGTTTCTACTTTCTACACGGCATTGTACCGGAACGATAAATCGTTTGGTGGCACGGCTTCTTGCCGGTAGGGTGGTAACTAGCCATGGCAGAAGCATCTCCCCAAACCAGAGCAAAGATAATTTAGTAAACATAAATTCCCAAACTATTGGACGTTTCACTTATAAGACCACGATCGCGCTAACCATTGCGCAAGGGAGGACGTCAAAATTAAAGCTTGAAAGGAGCAACCGCCTAGTTTCTTGCTGGTTCTGCGTTCCGGACCACTGGTAAATTAAACTATTCGACGATTCAAAGGCACTCGTAAAAGTTTACTTGAATAAAAATACATTCTACTAGCTTATGCTCGCTATTTCGTCCGCGTGGACTACACAAATTTCAAACCCCTATTTCACCCCCTTAGGGGTTAAATTTTCAAAAATCCTTTCTTAGCGGATGCCTATGTCATAATAGCTATCTGCATGGCAAATTTCAACCTGATCAGTCCAGTAGTTTGAGCTGTGCGTTGATAGATCAGTCAGTCAATCAGTCAGTCAGTCAATCAGTCAATCAGTCAGTCAGTCAGTCAGTCAGTCAGTCAGTCAGTCACCTTTCCCTTTTATATATTTAGATTCTATAACAGAAGTTGAAGGGGGCGTTAAAATTACGAGTGATGAAAATTATAGATCCATGTTATTATTCCATCATACTAGTGTATAAGGCGGTAACTCCTTAACGAAAGTTGTTAGTGAAACTAAACTGCTGTTCAATTCCCAAGATTAATTTTCAGTTTGACTTTGAAATTGTTGTTTTAAGTAATATCTACGAATAAGTTATTACTACTAAAAGTTGACGAAAACAAATACAACAATTGTCCAGCCAACAATACAAGATGGTATCTTAATAATATATCTAAATATATAAAAGGAAAAGGTGACTGACTGACTGACTGATCTATCAACGCACAGCTCAAACTACTGAACGGATCGGGCTGAAATTTGGCATGCAGATAGCCATTATGACGTAGGCATCCCGCTAAGAAAGGACTTTTGAAAATTCAACCCCAAAGTGGATGAAATAGAGGTTTGAAATTTGTGCAGTCCATGCGGACGAAGTCGCGAGCATAAGCTAGTTTTTAGAACTAAACTCTATCGATTGCAACAATTCTTTGACGAGAATATACCTATAGGCTATATCGTCCACGAGTCCATTATCTATGCCACAGGCTGCATATATTCCCGTAGTCCGTCGCATAATTAAATAGAGAGGACGGGCAGAGTGGGCCGACAGCTAACGAAGATAAGAGGGGTATCGGCCCACATGGCGTCAGGGAGAAATGTGAAAAGGAAACTACTGACATTTAGCGAAGTATGTATATTTGTATAATTTTTAGGGTTCCGTACCTCAAAAGGAAAAACGGAACCCTTATAGGATCTAACCCTAAATTCACGGTTTTCAGATTTTTCCCCAAATGTCAGCTATAAGATCTACCTACCTGCCAAATTTCATGATTCTAGGTCAACGGGAAGTACCCTGTAGGTTTCTTGACATACAGACAGACAGACAACAAAGTGATCCTATAAGGGTTCCGTTTTTCCTTTTGAGATGTGGAACCCTAAAAATCACGTTCATGGAACTGTCAAAATTAGTACGATACGATAAGCGAAAAGGAGCTGCAGCCCACAAAAAAAATTGTTCGGGTTGTCAAATTTAGTGCATTTTCTTGTTTTTAAGACAGATTATAAAACCAGCAGATTCTCAATTTGACTAGATTAAAACATGGATTTAGCAAGTTAATAATTCTTATCTAGTACATATTATTTCTATGGTTTATAATTAATATCTGCCGGTTTACCATGACACTTTCAAAAATAAACTTTTTTGACATTTTGACTATACAAAGTATAAAAAAATCGACACGTTTCTAAGCTCTTGACAAAGTTAATTATGTTTTGTGCGCCAAAACTGACACTATGTAAATAGTATTCGCACTGCATTTCCAAAAATCACTTTAGGAAACAAGGCATTACCCACTTAGCAATATTGTGACACGAAATGTCGCTTAGATTCTTTAACAAGGTTCGGAAGGTAGCGACATCATTTATTTAACAGCACCATCCATAGAGATGCCCTATACTTAGAGGTGGAGACGTCCAACAAAGCAGCCTAAGTTTACTGGGTGGCTTTTTTTAAAATAGAGATGGCGAGCAAACGAGCAGGCGGGTCACCTGATGTTAAGTTGTGGCGCGCAGTGCGGTTGCAGAAAAAGGAGGGTGGAATGAGGTCAAAAAGCTCTTCAGAGCACTCCCCATTATAAAGGCGATAGAAAACGCATAGAGAGCTTACGCCTCTACGGTGCTTCAGGCTTTCCAACATGTGTGAATTCTGGAGTAAGGTTGGTTGGCTTTGGTGATCTGGCAGGAGAGCTGCACCATCTGCATCGGTCTCACGTACAACGGATGGGCAATGTCAATGCGGAAATAGAACCCAGGTACAGACGAAGAAATGGCCTCACCAGTCGGGCTTTTTGTCATTTAGTAAATTAGCGCTGTGCCTGCTTTTACTCAGTCTGTCAATAATAACGGTCTAACAATAGTCATAATATCAGTACTCATCACTACCCATATTATAGATGCGAAAGTGTGTTTGTTTGTTCGTTTGTTGGATTATTTATTATTGATTTGACCTTTAATTACACCGCAGCGGCGCAATGTAGCGACAACGTGATTTTTTGCATGGATATCCAGCTAAAGATTCATCCGATTAAATTCTTACATTCCTCCGATCCGCGTGAATTTATGTTTTTTAAACTCCCGTGGGGACCTTACGATTTTCCGGGATTTAATCCCTTTAAGTAGCCTTTATCTGTGTCCGAGATGCAAGCTATCTCTTACAAAATAGATGGTCCCCGCGAGTTCGTAAACGTAGATTTAAAATCCTCGTTTACGAAGTCTTGAAAATCCCGTGGGAACTCTTTGATTTCCCGGGACAAAAAGTAACTTACGCTCGTCTCCGAACTTCAAACTATATCTCTGTAATAATAAATGTACATATTTACTGTAAATTGGTTAACCGGATGGGCCGTTAAAAGCTAGCAAACAGACAGACAGATACACTTTCGCATTTATAATATTAGTATAGTATGGATTAGTCTATATAATAATGGAGGCGCTATTTTGACCACCAGATGAGGTTTTTTTTATTCATTATAGGCGAACGCTTGACCACAATCACACCTAATTAAAAGTGACGATGTGGCCTAAGATGGGACGCGTTTACCTAGAATATGCCTATTCACTCTTGTTTTAAAGATACTCGGATTGTAATTGGTAGGAAACCCAGATCGTGGACGAGTATTCCAAACCTTAGCCATGCGTATGAGGAATTAAAAAAAAAAAAAAATGATGACGCAAAACATTTCGTGCGCGCAGATGGAATGTCAAAGACATAGGGATGGAAATTCGCCCGACATCTTGCGGTTCGGTGGTAAAATGTTGAAGCCACCGACAGGACCGAAAAGTTCCTGAACACACTCTGTTATCTGCATCTCTGTGGTCTACAGCTCAATGGCACCGCCGCGCTTGCCAGTCACGAAGACATTATTCCTCGATCCAATTAGGCAGGGCTTGTAAATCTTCAAAAAGACGCTGTGCGAAGGATTAGCTCGACGTTCATTGAATATTTTGAAAATCAATTCAAAACTACGTTGCGCGTGGCATCCAAAAATGCCTTTACATTTTTATGTCTTAATTCTATCGTCATTTTTTTTTAAAAAGCCTCTAACTGCAAAAGGTAGTTATCGCCAAAAACTTAGAAATTTAGAAAAACTTATGTTTCTAAAAAAAGTTTACTACATAGGAATAAACTAAAACCCTTGATCCCACGATGCATTCTTCTTTAGCATCCGTTTTTGAGATTCCTACACATTAATGATAACTCAAAAATTACTTGTTGCTGTTTAACCAGTTAACTATTCATTAATGTTATTGTTATTGACTCCTACTTTATCAAAAAAATTGTAGTTTCAATTTTAAGTTTACGTAATTAATTATCACCATTACATCATTATCTTACAAATTCAACAATTGAGAATCAAAAAGTGTACATGGTACCCAATTTATTACAACATTAATTATGGGTATTCTAGAGACAATTTGTATAAAGAATACAAATTCTTTATTCAAATTGTCTCTAGAATACCCATAATGAATGTTCCTATAAGGAAAATTAAGGCTGAAGAGTTCTTAAAATCTAATCTTTCCAAGTTTTACGACAACCAATAACGCTCAACATAAAAACACCAATTTAGGCAGGATCCAAAAAAATAACCTTAGGCCCAGAGCTCTTTAAATTTAGAAACATAAAGCGTGTATAAACAAAAGTTAATTGTACAAACAAAAAATTAAAGCTCCCTCGCACACCTGCGTTGTTGTCGGTGTTTACGACTCCATAAACAGAGCTGACTCCATTGCAGCATCGTGCATATTTCAGAACGATAGTAAAGCTACTGATAGACTCTCGAGCCTGCGCGCTTGGTTATGCCAGAGTGAACTCTCGGTTCAGGGAGGGAAGTCTAGGTTTGATTCTGAATCGACGATATATCAAAATATTAGGCTATGGTAATGTGAAATCAAAGAAAAATATGCGCAGCTTTATTACACATCTTTTACTTTCATTTTGGGAAATTGTTAGTTTTGTCTGAGGGCATAATATGGTGATTGGAGTGTTTGCTCGTTAAAATGAAAACGCTTATTAGAATCTCATGTTGTGACAGTTTTCGCACGTCCTGTGTCCGCTTCGGTTCGCTTATCTCAGCTTTAGTGGAAACGCACTCGAGCGCGCAGGCTCGGTTCTTTATTACACACGCTTTTAGCCCTGTTTATATCGGCAATGGGTTGATTTGGTCTATACTTCTATAGGCATAACTAGCTAGAAACGAGTGTTGTTTTGAACAATAAATACGTTTATTTGGATCTCGTGTTGTGACAATTTCCGCACATCCTGTCTCCGCTTCGGTTCGCTTATCTCAGCTTTAGTGGAAACGCACTCGAGCGCGCAGGCTCTGTTATTTATACGTAGCTTTATTACACACGCTTTTAGGCCTGTTCATTTCGGGTAGGGGTTAATTTGGTCTATATGCATAACATGTTGGAGACTGGAGTGTTTGGTTGATCAAATAAATACATTTATTCGGATCTTGTGTCGCTTTGGGATTTATTATTCATGAATATTCCCTTCTTGAGAACGTTGGGTTCCAGTTTCGAGAACGTATTTGGTATTGAATCTTTGCGGTTGTGGTTTTGTATTTGTATAGGTAATGTCACACAATAGTTAGATTTTCTCTTTGACATCTATATAATCTGTCGCTAGTTTTTACTCTGACTATTACTGACTTTCGACTTCGACTGCGTGGATAATGATTTTCAAGTTAAGTCTTTCTCCAGGTAGTGTTAAAGCTTCGCGCCAAACGTTGAATTTGGTTGCCTAAATTGAACAGCAAAAAAGTAAAAGCAGACTCATCGTTGGCTCGGATTTATAATAAGCATTAAAAAGCCACGTTACCTTTGGATTTTATCCAAACTAACAGGTTATATATCGTAAATATTTTGTATGAAAATGTATTATTTTTCACATAAGTACTCAATCAAGAAAATGCACGAGGTTGTGATATCAAATCATTAAAAAAACCTACTATGAAATTAATTTAAATTAAATTAAACCTAAATATACCTAAATTAATTGAGCAAATTGTAAATATTAATGAAATACCTACGTGAAATAGCGTGACTGTTAACTTTAAGGAAATTATTTTAAGCACAATCAAAGGTAAAGCTAGTACGGAATTAGCAAGAATTTCTGAACGCGAGGGTGTAATACCTCATAAAGACATAAAATATCCGCGGGGCAATTGTGTACACTCGGTGTATGAACAACACACAAAACTGTTCGAAGCGGATGTTGGTGCATTGTTTGTAAATGTTGCGATTGCTATTTATGGCTCTATTAGCATAATGTACAGAGTGTTTGCTTGAGAACGATCAGTAAAGCAAAACTGGATTACAGGCAAAAAAATGATAGCACCAGAGGACATTCCACAGTTAAGCGAAGCTTCTACGCATTTTTTCAGTAAAAGTGATTTTAAATGTTGCGATTGCTATTTATTATTGTACGATGGTACGGAACCCTTCATGTGCGAGTCCGATTCGCACTTGACCAATTTATTATCGGTTTACTCCCCGGCTGCCGTGCGCGCAACGACGCTATAAGAACTTTGCTTCAAAAGGTCTGGAACCATGGCGTCCTATTTGGAGAAAAGATGAACTACATTCAAAGGTCTTCAAAATAATAAGATACCTAAATAAGATTGGCTTCTAAATGACAGAAATAATTTAGACGAACGCCATTCATTCTAGTCCAGCGTAGGAATTGCGGGCATTAAGATGTTGCATTTCAATTCCTACAAGAGACGGGCAAAATGTTGTCTTACCGACAATCCTAGGGACTTTGTATTTAATTATTTCGCTTTGAGTTAATAATGAATACGTAATAAATTTTGAAATAGAAACAAAACAAATCATCTGTTTCAAAGTAGCATTACGCGACATCGTCCGCGTGGATTTATGGTTTTAATAAATCTCATGGAAAGTTTTTCATTTTCCGGGACAATAAGCCTATGTCCATCCCCGGGCTGCTGTCTCTGTACAAAACGTCAAAAGGTAACAGACAGGACACACTTATGTATTTATTTAAGTACAAAACGCGAGTAACCTACCAGGATAAATATAATTGTGAATGTCTATATTTCGCTCCAGTTGCATGGATATATCCCAACACCGAAGTAGCGCAAAAAAAATCAATTAGGTACAGAAACGCGATGCCGCACAGATATAGTACGCGACATTTCGAGATGGCAATCGCGGTATAAAGCGGAGGGAAGGACCGCACACTTACACGTCACCCGAGCTCGCCCGCACCGGTTTAGCGCGGGGGCTGTGCGGGTGAACTGAGCGTCCCCACCCCGATTGCCGTCTCGAAATGTCGCGTACTATACAGTAGAAACTCGAGGGCCGGATAGGCCCTCGGTTATACGGATTCGCGATTATCCGGACTACCAACCAAAAATTGTTCGGCCAAGTGCGAGTCTGACTCGCGCACCGAGGGTTCCATACTCGGGTTTTTTTCCGCCATTTTGTACGATAAATCAAAAACTATTATGCATAAAAATAAATAAAATCTGTTTTAGAATGTACAGGCAAAGCCCTTTCATATGATATCCCACTTGGTATAGATATCTCACTTTGAAAATTGAAAATACTATTATAGTGAACTACATAAAATGCACAAAACCCGCTTTTCTTCATACATTCGATTATCCGGATTTTCGATTATCCGGATCCCTAACGACAACAATTAGTCCGGTTAATCGAGTTTTCAATGTAGTTGCAAAATCGCGTATCGCAATTGGTCCTCAGTACAATAATAATCAATTTCGATATTTAGATCCTCAAGCATGTTACATATCCTAACGATAACCTAGTTCAAATCACTTACGCAGCAAACCATCTTTGAAGGCTAAGTCACTAGGTCATAAGTCCAGCGCTCCGTCAGCAAGAAACTACCTCATTGCCATACGTGACTCCGCAACGAATTGGGATTTAGCTATATTTTAACATTAAGGTATTTAAACCAAGTGAGAGATGTGAAGAGGGGCAGTCTGTCGTCACACCTCGACGCAGTCTCTTAGTTAGGTTAGATTAGATTAGATTTAGGTCGTCACCATGTAAAACTCTGCATCTAACCTTGGTGCAGAGTGCAGACGTTAGGTTAAGTTAAAATGTAAAGATTTAAGAATATAAATTTAGTAAAAGCCTATCTTCGTTTCCTTCAAAAATCCTTCTGGTTGCCGCTTACGTAACTAGCACTTGTTCACTGTTAATCCTAACCATAAGGGGGGCGGCGACAAGAGGCTTGGGAGGGGTGTAAACTTCCGGGTGGAGAGTCGTTGAACGATCGACACGGTCGACTGAAATCTTGTATCTGTTAGGTCTTGGGCTTGGAACAGAATTCGGATCTTTCGAGATCTGCACCCTTATTATAAATGCGATAGTGTGTTTGTTTGTCCTTCAATCACGTCGCAACGGACCAACGGATCGACGTGATTTTTTGCATGGATATAGTTAATAGCCTGGAGAGTGACATAGGCTACTTTTTATCCCGGAAAATCAAAGAGTTCTCACGGGATTTTTAAAAACCTAGATCCACGCGGCGCAATCCAAGTGGCGGGCATCCTCTAGTAATTCTATAAATCTCTCTCGGCAACAATCTCCGAATACGAAGATTATGTTTCCAATATAGACGCAATTTTAGAAAAAATTACAAAATGTTAATAAGCAAAAGCAAAATAAAAATTGGGAAGCAGCTGGTACCTATCTTCTCAAGTTACAGTTTCCAAATTAGCAATCCGAGTATTTTACATTTTTTAAAGACATTTCTTGTAATATTCCGGTGAAGCGGGAACCACAATTTTCTACAGAAACAAATTCTTAAGTTAAAGAGTTGTACGATGTGTTTTTTGAGTAGGTGCAGGAACAAATTCTTAAGTTAAAGAGTTGTACGATGTGTTTTTTGAGTAGGTGCAGGAACAAATTCTTAAGTTAAAGAGTTGTACGATGTGTTTTTTGAGTAGGTAGGTGCAGGAACAAATTCTTAAGTTAAAGAGTTGTACGATGTGTTTTTTGAGTAGGTGCAGGAACAAATTCTTAAGTTAAAGGCGAGTTCAAATGAGAATATTTTTGTGAGTTATACGATGTGCTTTTGAGTAGCATATTTTATTAACGTCGCCTCAAACCTGACTTTAATATGAAATTGAATTCAGCGCCGTCATGACATAAAAAATAGCCATACTATGCGTAAAACTGGAAGAAAGAAACTAATAAAAAACAAGTTTTGCACAAAAATTAACTATTGGGCAAATATTGTGGCTAATCTTTTTGAACACAATTTCTTAACTAAACTAAACAAACAGGTCTAATTCTAGTACTCTCCTAGTCATTATTCTCTCCCTGCGGTAAAGGAAAGCACTAAATTTAGACCTATTAATTTAGTTTAGTCTAGAGACTGAAATAGGTGGGACACTCATGGTGAGATCTATAGAGCGCACTCTAAGTTAGCTTAGACTTAAGGCAGAGTTAAAACGAGACAAAGGTATATCTGTCACATAAATCTGTCTCGCTTTAACTCAATCTTAAGTCTGAGCAAAGTCAAAGTGCCCTCTACAGATCTTGTGTTGGGATTCCGGGCTCCTCAGACACGAAACCGCTAGGGCGCATAAATATGGTACCGGTGTGGTGTGCCAATTTTGATTTTCAGTGATTACGTTGTCTTTGCGAATGCCACTTGCAATTACGTGGAGTAAAGGTTAGAAACAGATATTAAGCCTTCAGATTCGAGGGCGAGTCGACCTACACATCACGCCATACTATTTCTGACATTCGTTAAGTAGAAACTGTTCATGAACTTTAACGGCACGTGTATAATCCAATCAATACCCATATTATAAATGCGAAAGTGTGTTTGTTTGTTGGTTTATTGGTTTGTTGGTTCGTCTATCAATCACGTCGCAACGGTGCAATGGATTGACGTGATTTATTGCATGGTTATAGATAAAGACCTAGAGTGACATAGGCTACTTTTTATCCCGTAAAATACCTACGGGATTTTTAAAAAACCTAATTCTACGCGAATGAAGTCGCTGGCATCATCTAGTAGGTATTTTTATTATATTCAACTTTTACAGATTTTGTGTAAATGTTGTTTTAGCTACATTTTTCTATTCCACTTTTACAGATTTGGTGTAAACATTGTTTTAGCTCTGTTTTGATATTCGACTTATACATAAATACTCTTATTGAAATGAAAGGATTTTTACGTCTGGAGACTTCGGATTTGTCCCCGTTCTATATAAATATTCGACTTTATCTTGCTCGCCGGATACAATTACATTACAGAAGGGTTGCGTTTGGGTCATATCATCATACATACATAGGCCTAACCTAATAAGGTCACCCCGTGTAGGATCGTGGTATGGAGTGATTACGTGGGATAATATTTTAGATGGATAAAGATTGGATTGATATCTAAAAAACAAGCGGACGCTGGGAAAAGCAACGCTTGGAGTTTCTCTACGAGATCAACTCAGAATTGAAGAACCATGAGTAACCGACATAGTTCATAGGTTACGAAGCTGAAGTGGCAAATCATGCGTGTTGCCAGTGATGACATAAGGATCCGAGAGAAGAAAGCTCACAGTCACTCAGCGGGCGATGGAGAGAGTTATGCTTGGAGTTTCTCTGCGTGATCAAATCAGAAATGAGGAGAACTAGAGTAACCGACATAGTTCAAAGGGTTACGAAGCTGAAGTGGCATATCGTGCGTGTTGCCAGTGATGACATATGGATCCGAGAGAAGGTCGCTAACTATGGACCACATAAGAAAGCTCAGAGTCACTCAGCGGGCGATGGAGAGAGTTATGTTTTTCTGCGTGATCAAATCAGAAATGAGGAGAACTAGAGTAACCGACATAGCTCAACGAGTTGCGAAGCTGAATTGGTAATAGGCAGGGTACATAGTTTGAAAAACCGATAGGCGTCGTGGTCCTGAGGTGCTAGCTGCGACCTTGCACCGGAAAGCGCAGCGTTGGCAGACCCCTACTTTAAGTTTGCCACGCTGCACTGTCTCAGTGCGGTTTGGCAGATTTCACACACCTTTGAGAACAATACGGAGAACTCTCAGGCATGCAGGTTTCCTCATGATGTTTTCCTAATTATTTTGCTAACCAAACAATCATATTTTGATAATTTTGTGTGTGTTGTAAAATTGTTGTTAAATCTTTAAATTGTAAGAAGATTTATAATGTCTGGATATTAGATGCCTACTATGCACTAGATACAAACAGAGTAAACATTAGTGAGGTAGATAAATGAAACATTAACAATACCACTCGCTCCAATAATCCCATTAGAGAAACATGAAAACGGAACGAGGACAAAGCTGTAATAGCACCAACAATACAATACAAGACAATACCTATCTCCCTTATTTATTTATAACTTTACTTACTATAAGAAGATGCTGCGACTAATAATTAGGGATTGCAATCGGATTTGGTTGGATCCGGCGCGGCTGAGTGCGTAAGTATCGATGCATTTCGCATGCTGCATGTTGCATCATACAGATTCGACCTGTTTCAGCGGATTTAGTTCAATATACACGCTGAAATTGTAATGGTTCTTTTCACGAAGCGACATGATTTTGTCATGGTTTTACAATCGATTTATTAATATAAAAAAATATTAGACTCAAAAACTGGTAAATTTACAATCGAGAAAAACAAAACTCGAATGAGACCTCGAACCAGTAGTACTTAGTACCGCGTGCGCGCACGCTAGTTTATGCCGTAACACTACGCGCGAGAGCTTATTTTGCTCTAAACTTTTTCACTTTATTGGCAGCGCGGTTCGAGTGGACGTACCTACCTACTATTCACGTCATATCTGGTGAATTACTATTGTTTTTCACACTTTCGAGTTGATGATTTTCTTTTCAATTATTTCAAAACAAAAATATTTTATATTTTTAGGGTTCCGTACCTCAAAAGAAAAAACGGAACCCTTATAGGATCACTTTGTTGTCGGTCTGTCTGTCTGTCTGTCCGTCTGTCTGTCAAGAAACCTACAGGGTACTTCCCGTTGACCTAGAATCATGAAATTTGGCAGGTAGGTAGATCTTATTATTCTTATCTTATCTTAAAAATCTGAAAACCTTGAATTTAGGGTTAGATCACACAAAAAAAAAATTAAATTGTGGTCATGAACAAATAATTAGTATTTTCAACTTTCGAAGTGAGTGAGTATATCAAGTGGGGTATCATATGAAAGGTCTTCACCTGTACATTCTAAAACAGATTTTTATTTATTTTTATGCATCATAGTTTTTGAATTATCGTGCAAAATGTCGAAAAAATACGACTGAACCCTCATTGCGCGAGCCTGACTCGCACTTGGCCGGTTTTTTTAAAAAGTTTAACTCGATGTTTCGATAGCACTACTGAGGGCATATCATTCTGCCGCGGGAAGACAACCTGCGCCTGCTTCTATACAACATGAGTAAGTATCGGTTTGTAACACAGATAACGTAACTACCACGTTGTTTATAAAAATCACGTCGCAACGGTGCGACGGATTGATGTGATTTTTTGCAGGGGTATAAAATATAGATAAAGACCTGAAGAGTGACATAGGCTACTTTTTTATCCCGGAAAATCAAAGAGTTCCCACGGGATTTTTAAAAAACCTAATTCCACGCGGAGGAAGTCGCAGGCATCAGCTAGTGACCAATAAAACATTGGGACAGCGATCATTTTGTTTTTTCAGATCTCTTCTAGTCTTTCTAGTCGTCTAGTCGAAAACGTCTAGAATCAAGATATTTTTATACTATATCGCTGATTACACCGAAATTACTTTTTATCGTTTGAAAAATATGAAATCTATAATAAACTTATGTGTTTAGTTTAGCTCGGAATCCTTTGTATTAGCTTTTATGGCTTTCGATAAACGACTTCGAAGATTTAGTAACTATTTCCGTTTATTATAATGTACCTAGAGATTTGATACTATACCAGTTTTATTAGATTAACCTAATAGATCAAAGAGTTGCTCTTCAATTATTCTTTAATGTATTTCATGATCATGAGTTAAGAGTAACATACAAGAAACCGGCCAAGAGCGAGTCAGGCACACCGAGGGTTCCGTACTACAGTCGTATTTTTTCGACATTTTAACGATAATAAATAAACTATGATGCATAAAAATAAATAAATTTTTTTGTGTGATGTAACCACAAATTCACGGTTTTCAGAGTTTTCCCCGAATGTCTGCTATAAGACCTACCTACCTGCCAAATTTCATGATTCTAAGTCAAGGGGACAGTACCCTATAGGTTTCTTGACATACCGACAGACAGACAGACAACAAAGTGATCCTATAAGGGTTCAATTTTTCCTTTTGAGGTACGGAACCCTAAAAATAACACAGTGGAAGCAAATAATATAGGTACTCGTAGTTAAAATCACTCCAAGAAATCAAGGCACGCCACACTTGAACGTAGTTTACAAGTCGTGCTTGCTTGTTACAACAATCTTGTTATAAGTTCAAGACCGATTTAATTGGGATCGGGCACCGCAAGTTCTGCGTCGCTCGAAATGTAAAGCTACGGCCACATCTGCGCGTCACGGACGCGGGATGCGGGACGTGACTTGTGGGTTCTTCTAACACCTACCTACTGAATCGCTAATGCAGTGTCTAACGCTGATTGATAGTCACCGAGCTCATTTGACATTTATTTTTAATACATTGAAGGTTTTAACGAAAAAATATTTTAATAACACTCAATGAAGCAGCAATGTAGAACTATCCAATGTCAAATGAGCTCGGTGGCTATCATTCAGTGTTAGACACTGAGTAAGCGAATCTACCCGCTGGGCGCGTTTGGAACCCTCGTAGCTTTAGTTTTAAGTTTACCTAATTAATTTTCACCATTGCATCAACTCACAAACCTAACAGGCTAACAAATCACAATCACCCCCCCCCCCCCCCCCTCATATACCCCGATTGCCATCTCGACCTGTCGCGAACTTATAAAAGTAGTGACTTAGTACTATTATATATTCTGTGGTATCGGCCAAACAATTACGTAACTACTTAGTTACTTGGTTGCTATTTTAAATAACAAGTTATACGACCTTCGATCGTTCTATGACCCCAGTAAATATTTGATTCTAATCTAGTATTTGTGACTATTAAATGAATCGATAAGGTGGGACTATTTTTTATTTTATTTTATTTTATTTTATTATGGATGCTTGATATGCTTACAGCTAGTGCCAAAGCGCATTACAAGTTAGACATATGACTAATAATACTATACTATTCGAACAAATACACAAAGGTTCTTATAAGTCTTAGTGAGCTACACATGAAATAAATTTATTTATATTTGTATTGAACACGTCTAGGCTCTGGTGCTGAGCAATCAACTCTTTTAGCATGGAAAGTGCGCGGAAGGTTGGCGCACTTTCAGCATGCCGCGTGCGGAACGACTTTAGCGCGAAGAAAGGCCACGTCTTCCGACATGACCGGAGTAGTTTGTCCGGCAACCGTACCGCCAACGCACACCGCGACAGTGTGTCCGGATTATCCACCTTATTGTTTAATAATAGGTAGTAGTGTATTAGACTATAACAGACTCTCTTCCAAGTTACACGAGTTAACACGAGTATAGTTCGCGATAGGTCGAGATGGCAATCGGGTTGGGAGCGCCCCGTACACCCGCACAGCCCCCACGCTAACCCGGTGCGAGCGAGCGCAGTGCGGGTGTGCGGGGCGTCCTCCCGCCTATACCCCAATTCTGCCGTCCTCAAGCTAAAACGTCGTTAACCAACATTTGGCCAAATTTGACTTTTTAACGCTACCTTACTTAGAATTTTTTTTTCTATCGACCAATCTAACCGGTATTTTCCTAGCTGCTGTAGTTTTTGAAATAGCAATATGAAGAACGTCGTTAAATAACTACCTGTTCATATGATAACAACACTTAAACGCATTTAACTGACATTTGCCAGTCTAAAATGTCTCAAAGCAGGTTTTTTTCTTAAATTCCTTAACTAAAATGTCTTTAAAGTCACTTTACTTATTTTTAAATTAAGTTTTTCTCCAAAATTATGGTGCACTATTCCATAACTTAAATGTCTTTAAACGAAAATGCTAGACTAAAATGTCTTTAATGACACATAAACGCGTTACAGTTTAGTGATATTTTCCAAAAAAATATTGTTCCCTATCCTAAAATAACTCTATCCCGCAATACATAACTTTAATGTCTCTAACTATTCCCGCATCTCGCGAGGTTGTGACTTTCTTCTTCTTGCAATGCCGTCTCCTATCGGAGGTTGGCAATCATTAGAGCTATCTGCACCTTGGACACTGCTGCTCGGAAAAGAGATGGGGTACTCTTCCCGTACCATTGGCGTAAATTCTTTAGCCACGGATGTTCTTCTACGGCCTGGTGGTAAGACTGCCGGCTATTTTCCCCCGAATAATGAGCTGAAGGCGGTCGTATTTGCTATTTCTCATAATGTGGCTGAAGTACTCCAACTTCCGCACTTTTATGGTCTTCAGGATTTCAAGATCTTCACTTAGCCTTTGTAGTACAGTTGCATTTTTGATACACTGTACCCAAGAGATTCTCAACATTCTTCTGTATACCCACATTTCAAAAGCTTCTAACTTTGACTAGTGCGCCTGCGAGAGCTTTCTGTAAACGCCTTGTGGCATTCAATTAAACGTTTGCACCAATAGGCAAAATAACCAATGAGTTCAAACCTCTCTCACTGTACTCTGGAATGATAGCGTAGTGGGAAGAAAACAAGAGGACATAACGGACTAAGAGGACTTGCTATGAAGAAAAAAGGAAAATTGTATGATTTTATGGATTTTGTAATGTCACAATTATTACAGCTGACCTAAGATAGTGCTTTTATTTTATTTATGAATACTGACGATATATTGAAATCCATGGTTTCTCACGGTTCACTTCTACAAACGGGCCCACAAAGGACGATGGTAACTGAAGAGAGAGTCATAAAATCCAGCTTCACAGGGGAAGTTGGAAAAAATATTATTAGGATTACGATCAATCACAAATACAATAGATACAATAAAACTATAATATACATTAATATGCTACTCGTAATATCTACGTACAATAATTAACCTCGAAAAACAGATACAACTCCTTAACCTGTGAACCCTACTTAGCCATGATAGTTTTCCTTTAAAATTGATTATATTATATACTACTGCTGTGAATTTTTTCACGTTCCTTTATACAACCATATGGCTGATAAAGGGGGTAGGGTAGACACTTGACTCTAATAAAAATTAGCACTTTAATTAAAACATCATATTTTACAACGGATCTAGAAATTGAAAAATGATGTTCCCACACCCACAGTATTTTTAAAAGACCTATTCAACGATATCTCACACTATGGGGTAGACGAGAAAAAAAAATCATCCCCACTTTACATGAAGCCACCCTAAAAATAATATTTATCACAATTTTATTTCACCAGTTTTCGGCGTGATTAATATTTATACCCATGCCAAATTACAGATTTCTAGCATTATTACTATAAGTTTTAACAAATTAAGAGACTACTTTCGGACTGTTCCTCTTTCAATTGTTGTAGTTACCGTTACTTTCATTGGAAAACCTCAAATGTTTATAAACAATGCTAACCTAAAACGTCGCTACGGTTCGATCATTTGCAATAAACCACATTTTAGTTTAGCAATTCTCCCCAAAAAACGCTACTGTATACAAACCATTTCTATTCTACTAGACTAAAATGTGTTTAAATTACAAAAGCCGCATTTTAAGTGTTATGTTATTGATAGTTTTAAGGATCATAACCTAACCTACAATGTCGTTAAAGTCTTTTAGAGTCATTTTACTTTAGTAATTATACAATTTTTTTAAGTTTCGTAAAAAGATAAAAAAAGTAAATGCAATCCAAGCCTTAAACGTCTTAAAGGGTAATCTAACGACATTTAAGTTATGTAAATACAAGACGTTGTTAGAAAAAATGCTAGACTAAAAAGCCAAAACTGTCCTGCTTTAATTATTATTTACTCTAGAAACTTAAAAATACAGCTATTCAAAAGTGCTCTATTTGCTCTACATTTTCATAGTTTCAAGTTTTGTATACGTTTATTAGTTATCAAATGGCATCATTTCTTTATAAATTGGCGCTTTTTTGATCATATCTCGAAACTTGGTTGTGGTAGTTAACGACACTTTAGCTTTAGGACGGCAGAATTGCCCTCTCTACATGTCGCGTAGTATAAACGTCTTTACCAACAATTTCACAATTGTTTTTGTTTTTACTTTTTAGTTTCTTTTGTCTTGTTTATCTAATACTAACTGATGCTCGCGACTTCGTCCGCGTGGAATTAGGTTTTTTTAAAAATCCCGTGGAAACTCTTTGATTTTCCGGGATAAAAAGTTAGCATGTCACTCTCCAGGTCCTTATCTATTACCCATACAAAAATTACGTCAATCCGTTGCACCGTTGCGACGTGATTGAAGGACAAACCAACAAACCAATAAACCAAGAAATTAACAAACAAACACACTTTCACATTAATTATAATAAGGGTACTGATTTTCTATGTAATAAAGTATTTCTATATCTATCTATCTATCTATCTATCTATCTTTATCGGGCGAAAAGAATACTTACGACACTGAACGAAAAAAGAATAATAATAATCTTTACACTAGAAACACAGTTCACGGATTGATAGCCCGCTGATATTGCAATAGAAATGTGAAATGGAAGTAATATTGAGCTCAAAGGACTCAGTTATAACACAAAATCTTTCGAAAATAACAGAAAAGTCATCTCTTTGAAAGAGAATTGCCCGTTGCAATATTGACGAAAATGGAGGTCATAACTGCAGGCCATTTCTCCAGGTATTAGGTTTGAGATTTACAGCACGAACTCTTTAGGGACTGACCGCACAGACAGACAGACAACCATCGACATTATAAAGTCTGGTTTCAGTTATAGTTGATTGGATTGCTAGAGTTACTTGTTTGTAGTTACTTGGTTGCCATAATAAATCCATACTAATATTATAAATGCGAAAGTGTGTCTGTCCGTCTGTCTGCTAGCTTTTCATGGCCCAACCGTTCAACCGATTTTGATGAAATTTGGTACAGAGTTAGCTTATATCCCGGGGAAGGACATAGGCTACTTTTCTTCCTGGAAAATTGATGAGTTCCCACGGGATTTTTAAGAACCTAAATCCACGCGTACGAAGTCGCGGGCATCAGCTAGTTAGAAATATTTAAGTAGAGATAGTATTTAAGTAAGCTCATCAAGTAGAGAAACTCCAAGCATAGCTCTCTCCATCGCCCGCTGAGTGACTCTGAGCTTATGAGGCCCATAGTTAGCGACCATGTCTCGGATCCATATGTGTACAATATGTAATGAAAGGGTAATGAAACTTTATTTAAGACATTTTACATAGGTACACACAGACAGAAAGTATGAAGTAGAAGTAATATTGAGTGGAGTAGATTCAGTTCTAAGGTCAAAGAGTAAGAAAAACCCTTTTCATTTTATAGATAAATATGAAAGCTGCAATATCTATAAAAATCAGAGACGTCGTAACGGCGCGGCGCGGCGGGGCATTTTAACGGGCGGCGGATATAAGGTTTGCGACGCGGTCCATTACAGTGACTTTATGCTGCAGATTTAAAAAGGACTTTGAAACATAATTTCCTGTTTAGTTAACTTAAAAAAATTGCATGCAGAGAATCTCCTTGAATATAAACTCTGCAAATGACTGGATGGCGAAGTCAAAGGACGCTTTGCTGTTTCGTAGTCTTGATACGACACAATCATATTTAAAATTTTATATCCAGCAGTTTGTTTTAGGTTATCTTAGTTATCGTGTGGAACGAGTTATGTTGGGTATCTAATCTATCTAGACATAACATGCTGAACGAGGAAAATCGTAGAAGAACATAAGTGACCGACATATGGTTTAACACGCTGAAATTGCAGTAGGCAGGTCCTGTCTGTCAGAGAAACGACGGCCGACGAGGCAAACGTGTTCTGGAGTGGAGACCCAGTACCGGTAAGCACAGTCTAGCCCGCCCTCTAGCCCGCTCGCTGGATCAAGACTTGAAGGTGGCGGGAAGTGGGTGGATTAGAAAGGCAGAGGATCGTTTTTGGTGGTGCACTCTCGAAAAGGGGTTATGTTCAGCAATGGACGAATACAAGTTGATGGATTGGACTGGATTGCATAATTATATCCTTTATGATCCCTTTGTAGGTAGTACTTCACTACCTATAGTACTAAACATCTTTGTTATTCTCTATATATAAAAATGAATCGCTGAATGTTGTGCTGATCGCAAATCTCGAGAACAGCTGAACCGATTTCGCTAATTCTTTTTTCATAATATTCCTTGAAGTACGGGGATGGTTCTTACGGAGAGAAAAATTTAAAAAAATCCTGAAAAAGAATCGACTGAAATCGGCAGCTAGTAATAATTAATATATATATTTCTGATATAATTAATATATATATTTCTGATATTGGTGTACAATAAAGATTATTTTACTTTTACTTTACTTTACCTGATGACTTTATGCAGATTGTTTTGGAGCAGTGTGGTATTGTTAGTTTCATATGCGTAAAAGAGATTAGAATTTGAAATAAACTTGTTAGAATATCTGTGTTTCATACGATCCGCGTATTTTTCAAAGAGTAAATAGGTACTCGTATCTTCCAGACAAATGCGTCCCATCTCAAGCTATATCATCAATTTCGATATTTTGAAGTTGTTCACACAAAACTAGCAGCCATTTTGAATAATGCACGTCTACCATATTATTTCCAATCGACTTTTCCAATTTTTTGTCACGACCTGAATGTCTTCAGACAATGACGATAACTGGACATCTTTTTATCGTTTTTCGATGGTAGACGGAGTCGAAACGTGTTTGGAATGTGTATCTGGTCTATTACGTCTTCGACACTTTCACATATGTAATCATATTTTATACCACCTTTCGTATTTGTTTTTGCTCCATCGGGAGTTATGAATAATATACTAGATGTAAATGAGTAGAGAATATATTAAGTTGTTTAAAGTAAAGGGTTGGAAAAGGTGACGACCTTTACTCCTACCCTTGAGTTAGACAACTTAATATTCTAACTTAGATATATAACTAAAAAAAGATAAATATTCGCAGTCGGTGGGAATGCCGACAGAAGTGAAAGCTTCAAACTATGAAATAACAGTGGTATATTGTTTTTCGATTTTCAAATTAATTATAGTATCAAAAATTAAAATTTCATAATTTATAAATTAAAGTCATTGGCACTTTGAGCACTATTAACATTAGCATGTCAGTGACGCGACCTTGAAGTTAAAAAACCAAAATCGCCTAACGCTTAAAGGAGTTTTCACTACAATAAAAGTAAAATATATACCTACTTAACTTGTGGAAATACTTGTACATTAAACTGATAAATTGCATCGATAAGCATCCTGCAGCGTAAATCGTTTCATTGAAGTCAAACAAAGCGTTGAATACTTTTCCTCGATAAAGATTCCACGCTTTTCTTGAAAATCGTACGCAAAATCAGATGGTACCTACTCAAAATATCTCACTTGAATATAGGTAGCGTATGTGTGCCTACTGGATTTCTTATTTTCATAAGTTATAGAATTAGCAGGTACTTCACATAGACCTAGGATCAGTTATTAGGTATTTACTATAATAATTATTCTTTTAGACACTTTGGTAACGAATTTAAAACTTAATTTGCTTTAATCCGTCAAATCAGACAAACCTGTTGTTACAAATTTGAAAAATTTGCGTAATTTGCGAAAAAAGCTACTTAAAAAAATTTAACAAGTCCATATTGTCATATCTTGTATGGTACGGAACCTTGGTGTGCAAGTCCGATTCGCACTTCATCGTTTTTTTTATAAACAACCTATAAATTTATTTTAGCTGAAATTTTCAAAAAGAAAGTAATCAAGTCTTCAGCCACCAGAAAAGCATACGGTCAAAGGAGTTTATCCCGTATTCAGTATTCACTGCACGATCGCCTCCAACGGTATCCACCGCTTATCAGACTATCTCGTGACCTGCAGCCCGAATGTGGGTACCAGGCAAGCATTGGGTTACCAGTGCCAGATTCTCTATGAAATTGAAATTAGTTCCAAATAAAGAAGACTGAATTGATTGCTAAAATAAATGAAACGTTTCACCCAAATTATCTTAAATGTCCTGAACAACTAAAAGCGATACGTAACCTTCATAATTTAAATTCATATCATTAGTCTGATTTTGCAGGATTAATTTTATCAAATACATACGTAATGGCGTTCCGTTTTAACCGTTCTATAGTCAGTATATGTGAAACCAGATATAGTACGGATTTGTTTAAATTATATTTGCTTATCCTAACAACGAACTGAAATTCCGTTGAAATCTTGGAAACGTCAAGCAAATCCTGGTCGTCTGGTAAGTGGTAACCCTACGTACCAGGCAAGCATAGACGGTAAATAGCTTTAGATCGAAGATACAGTATACACTGATGAGCGTTATCGGGATTTGCTGAGTCGGGATTAGGGCCTATCGGTTAGCGTTGAATTAAACTAACTTTACTAGTTCGCTAAGCCTTCCTATTCAGAAAACGCTTCTTTGGTAATTAGTTTGATGACCCTTTTGACCTAGTCCTGTAGTTAGTTAAGACGTCAGCTTTGGGGAGGTGCAGGGTTCAATCCGGGGCACATATCTCTAACTTTTCCAAGTTAACTATGCTTTAACGGTCAAGGAGTCATCGTGAGGAAACCGGCATTCCTGAGAGATTTCCTTAATGTTCTAAAAATTGTCTACAGTCTGCTAATCCCCCTGTGGTCTAGGGCCTGCCCTTCTCCTTTTGAGAGGAGTGTGGCACCCGTCCTCGGTAGTGTGCCGGCGATAGGTTGAGATGATGACGAATTTAAATGTAGTGAAAGAGAGAAAAAAACCTTACAAAACAAAGTAAATATAGTAAAAACTTACTACTCATTTTTAAAGTTTAGTCGGGTGATTATAAATCACACTAATATTATAAAGGCGAAAAACGTGCGTATGTGTGTATGTTTGTTACTCTTTCACGCAAAAACTACTGGACGGATTTGGCTGAAACTTGGAAAGGAGATAGCTTATATGTATAGTTAAGTCAGTTAACAGATAGGCTATTTTTTATCCCGGCAAATCAAAGAGTTTCAGCGAGATTAATCCAGACAAAGTCGCGGGCATCATCTAGTTAATAACAAAATAATCTATCACTGATTAGATCTAACTATTGGCTGTACTATTATGTATTCTGAGCTATTGGTAATATACCTATCACTATAAAGGCGTTTATTATGCTAACAAGCCAACAAGACTCGACGGTAGGTACCTACTTGCCTAAGTTAATTAGAAAATTATTTTAACAGTAACATAGCAACAATCCATTAATTAGCAGTCGTGTAATGTCGATAAGACGGGGTATGTTGCTTAATTAACCGTGAATTAGAAATGGGTACGTTTCGTGAACCGTAATAGGTAGAAAGTTGAAATTTTCAGTGTTTTTGTATTGCCGCTATAATAACAAACAATAAAAATTTCAAAATGGCTGCCGTGAAAATTAAAAAAAATTAAAAAGGGTTCTTTCTTACACGTTTTTACGAAACCCTTCGTTTGCGAGTCCAAGTCGCACTTGACCGATTTTTATTTAAAGTGAATTTGACCGTTAGTAGGCATGGAGTGAGTAATCGCTCTGCTAGCTTTTCACGGCTCAACCGTTCAACCGATTTTGACGAAATTTGGTACAGTGGTAGCTTGCAACCCGGGGAAGGGCATAGGCTACTTTTTATTCCGGAAAATTTAAGAGTTCCCAGAGGATTTTTAAGAACTTAAATTCACGCGTACGTAGTCGCGGGCATCAGCTAGTGACTAATATTCCCCTTTCCTCTCCAACTAAGCGTCAAGTTTGTGCTAGGAGTAGGTACGACAATAGTGCAACGGGCGGGGTTTGAACCTTCAACCTATCGGTTTTCAGTCCACTCCTTTACCCGTTGAGCTATTGAGGCTCATAATAAATCTACCTTAAGACGATGCAGTCCAATATCTAAATGTATAAAACATAAATAACGTCTGAACCCGAAAGAGCGGATTAATAAGCTGGCAAGGCATTGGCAGTTCCTGCGGTTTCCCAGACGTTCATCCTCTAAGTTAACACGTTGTGTAAAACCATTTCACCAAAAAAGGAAAAAAGTTTAATCCGACCGAGAATCTATTAATTCAACGCTACAGAATAATTGAACGCTACAGAAAAAGGCCTAGTTGTATTATGATTCCCCGATAAACTGCCTTTAAGTGGTACATTTAACGCGTTTTGGGGGAAAAATGAGGGTTGCTTATTACCACATCGGGGGAAAATGCAAAAGAAAACGCTATTCGTTAATGGGTTTCGTTTAATTTAATGTAATATTATGTAAACTGCACGTTTAATAGAAAAATAATTAAAGAAGTAAATATAAGTGCTGGTTTTGTATTTCACCTGTTTTTAAATTAAGTTTTTTTTTCTACCATAAAGCACCAATATACAATGGCATGAGGAGATCCGTAGGAGAACTTGAGTAACCGACATAGCTCAATGGGTTGCGAAGCTGAAGTGGCAATGGGCAGGGCACATATATTAGTTCGTACAACCGATAGACGTTGGGGTCCCAAGGTGCTGGAATGGCTACCTCAATGTTGTCTTTCTCTAAACTAAATTTAGAGTATCTGTATCTTTTTTTTTTTTTGAATATTGCTAAAAAGGGACGGAACATGAATTTTACATTTAAAGGCTCTTAAATTTTAGTGCACGCTACAAATTTAAACAGTAGGCTCGCGACTGTGCGCTAAAATCACGGGTTTTACCATCTAAAAATTAAATTTAAAACTGTCAAACTGCGTCTGTCCTTTTCATATTACATTAGGATGCGAATACTCTAAAATTAGGTTGTGCTCAGAATCAGTACCATTGTTTAACATGCGACTACGTTGTTCGGTATTTTTATATCGATGTTCAGCAATGCTATTGTAAAATTACGCATTATTATAAAGTAATTGGTATATTTCACGTTTTAAATTTTTGATGTTCAAGGAATACCATGCCCGTGGGCATTCAACTGTACCTTTTATTTATAGCAACATTCGGGCTACCTCCCACGGGGTACATTTGTATAAACATCGGTGGTTAAACTGGGGATTAACTTCGGGGTTTTTCACAGTAATTATAAAATTGGCAAAAACATTAATTACATTTAAAAATAACTGTTCATGTTCAGCCTTTGTCCCTCTCCAGGTCTTAAAGTATATCGCTCGCCCGCACCGGGTTAGTGCGGGGGCTGTGACGGTGTGCGGGGCGTTCCCTCCCCGAATGCCATCTCGACCTGTCGCGTAGTATAGGTACCTTCTACCTTCCAATAATATTTGTTCTTTAGATAAAGCTTACAAAAATAATGTGTCTGTCAATTACATAACACTTTGCGAGTTCACCGAACTGACCAGAAATGAATGTGGCGTGACGTCCAACTCCGTAGGCCCCGCATTACCACAGTTTTTGTCCCCACCCATTGTCGTAGAAAACGCTCAGACTCGAGGCTTTGTTGGATAGAAAATGATGAAAAAGAACAATGACCAGATTCGTTGTGCAAGTTCTAGGTCGTTACAGTTTTGTGTCCACTCTATTTTAAGTGTAAATTATAAGAGAATGGATTATTGTACAAAATCAAGATGGCTGAAGCAAATTTCGATAATATCGCATGCGTTATTGCGATAATACGCCCTACTTCCATTGCGGCGTTATTATCGCAGCAGTGTGTAACTACATGACCATCCTAATACAAAATGTACTGAAAACAGATATCGCAATAACGCATGCGATATTATCGACCGATAATAACGCGGCTGTGTGGGGGAGCCTTTATGATCGCAAATAAACAAAACAAGGTAGGTAGAGAATAGAGATAGTAAAATTGACAAGACGACGACTACGAGGAAAGTAGTGAAAACGACAACAAGGTTAAGGCAAACATCTAGTAACGTCGTTAAAAAATTCCAATCAAATCGTTAACGCAGAGGTTATTGCAGTCGCCAATTTATCCTCAACATTGCGTAACGCATCTCAATGCGGCCACCAACTGTGCAACGAATACGTAATTATTTCTGCCGTCATGGAAAACATTTTAGTATTCATAACTCGCCCGTTCGTAGGACAGTGTGTGCAGGAAAGGAATTCTTCGCCGTGCAGTGAAATATCGCTACCAATTTCGGCTATTGGTAGTTATTGGTCGGGGAAGTTGAGAACTGCCGTGTCGCATATTGATAGGGAACTAGCGATTTGGGTATGTGCAGGGAGTTGTAAAAGTTTGACAATTCCATACCTTCCGTAGTGTCAAAGGTACTAATATTATTAACGCTTGACGTTTGGCACAGGTAGGACCTGTAGGTCGATTCTGTAAAACCTGCATCAATCATTATTACAATCTCAATTGTTGTGATTGGCTGAATTTATGCTATTCTTGTTGAAAAATGCATTGTAGTCAACAGTGAGCGAGCGTCAACCAATCAGAGGTGATTGCGATCGTGACATTGTAGCTGTCATTCTACCGCAATCGAGAGGCTGGTATATAGCTTGCATCGCAGACATAAATGTTTTAGTTTGACGACAAAACAAAAAAAAACCACGCCGTCGTAGTCGCAGGAATCGGCTAGTTTTTACCTACGAAATCGTTAACAAATCCTTTTCCTGTTCACACAGAAAAAGGTCATCGACTGACTGACTGACTGATCTATCAACGCACAGCTCAAATAAAATAAAATGGAAAATCTCTCTTAAACAATTACAATGCTTCTATTTGATTTTCCTACTTTTACCAGCGACCTTGTTTCTTTGACGGATGTTCTCATTACAATTCAGCGCGGCTTCAATGGCAAAGACTTTATCTGCATATTTATCCCAAACTGCTTTCGGATTGAGGTTTTAATTTGGTCAAGGCTTTACGTAATTACTTTGTACCGTAAATTGGGTTTCAAAGAAACTTCGTTAGAAGAGGCTTTGTACTGATTTCCGTTTAATATCCAAATCTAAATATACAAAAGGAAAAGGTGACTGACTGACTGATCTATCAACGCACAACTCAAACTACTGGACAGATCGGGCTGAAATTTGGCATGCAGATAGCTATTATGACGTAGGCATCCGCTAAGAAAGGATTTTTGAAAATTCAACTCCTAATGGGGTGAAATAGGGGTTTGAAATTTGTGTAGTCCACGCGTACGAAGTCGCGAGCATAAGCTAGTATGTATATAAAAGGAAAAGCTCACCGACTGAGTGACTGACTGCCTGAGCTATAAACGCACAGTTCAAACTGCTGGATGTATCGGGCCTTTTTGCAGATACTTACAGATAGCTATCTATTATGATGAAGACATCCGCTAAGAAGGGAATTTTGAAAACTCAACCACTAAGGGGGTACAATAGGGGTTTGAAATTTGTGTAGTCCACGCGGACGAAGGCGTGGGCATAAGCTAGTTTTTCTTATAAGGCAAAATTTATAGCAATATCCGAAACATGGAAGTCATTGAACGCCAAAGTATTCTCGGCTACAAGGTGCTCTATATGTAGTTATGGTTTTTAGGGTTCCGTACCCGAACGGTGCCAACGGGACCCTATTACTAAGCCTTTGTTGTCCGTCCATCCGTCTGTCTGTCAGCGGGCTGTATCTCGTGAACCATAAGAAGAGAGTTGAAATTTTCACGGAATGTGTATTTCTATTGCCGCTATAACAACAAATAATAAATATTTCAAAATGGCCGCCATGAAAATTAAAAGGAATTAAAAAGTGTTATTTTTGTACAATGGTACGGAACCGTTTGTCCGCGACGAAGCGTCGTTGGACGTCTGCGGAATCTGCGTCCGTCTCGCACCTGACCGATTTTTTATCCTCTTGTTGTTTCCAAATGACCTGGTAAATAATAAACCGATTTCGCTAATTCTTTTTTTATAATATTCCTTGAAGTACTAGGATGGTTCTTAAGGAGAGAAATTTTTTCGAATCGACTGTTAGGCGGTACGAAATTCGCCGGGGCAGCTAGTCTTTTACAAGAAACAGGTTGAATTCTCTCTGAACAGGTCCGAACAGGTCACTTTGCATATTAACCAGTTTACGGTATGTCGCCATCCTGATTCCTACCACGATCAGTAAAATTGGTTTGTCAGGCGTTTTCATCTGAAATTCTACCGAAAAGCTTCTTCATCTCTCTTTATATTATGTAATTTGATTCGGCTGTGTCTTTAGTGCAGACAAATAACGACTTTTTCTTTATTTCAATGGTAGCTGTTTTTTATACTAATAATAGGTACTTATGATCCAATTCTTATGTTATAATTATTGTTTGTTTCCATAAAAATAAATGAATTAATTTAAATTAAATTCTGAAAATTGTTTAACTAATTTTAGATTTGGTTTATTTATATTTACTAGTTAATGCTGATGAATGTAGATTTGGGTTTTTAAAAGTCCCGTGAGAACTCCTTGATAAAAAGTAGCCTATGTCACTCTCTCAAGTCTAACTATAACCATGCAAAAAATTACGTCAATCAGTTGCTCTGTTGCGACGTGATTGAAGGACAAACCAACAAACAAACACACTTTCGCATTTATAATATGGGTACTGAATATACCACGCAGACGAATACGCGAGCAAAAGCTAGATTAATTTAAACTTATACCAAGAAGAGAAACGTTTACTCAAGTGGTCAGCTCTGTTACTAAATTCGATATACGTCCGCACCATCCGGTTGCCGACGTGACAAGCATGATCCCTGATAGAGAGAGAGCCAGCGCGTGCCAGACCTTCGTTATTTTATAAAAGCTGAAAGTTTCTTGTCCCAACACAGGGAAGAAAGATCAGCGACTATGAAGTTTGGATGGTTTGGTGGTGGCTTTAGTACTTTCACACTTTAAGCCACGACACTGCGTCTGGCAATGCATGAAGTGATTTGTAACAATATTATTCCGAAGAAAACATAAAAAAATTAGACGTTATACTTTGACGTACGACTTTGAGATTTTTTACACCTTTATTACCTGTTATCTCCCAAAGCCACCATGATCCAAACTTCATAGACACTGATCATTCCTCCCTGTGTTGGTGATAATACGCAGAGAAACTTTCAGCTTTTATAAAATAAAGAAGGTTTGGCACGCGCTGACTCTTAGTCCATGAGCAACATCTCAATTGGTTTAAGGGACCAGTGTTGCTGGGATTGCGGCTAACTAATTAGGTAATGGATTTTGAAATCAGCTACCTACATGCTTCCATATACATTTTGTAGAGTTAAAAACCGAGAAGACTTCAGATCAGCTGTAGGCTGTACCTACAATAAAAAATGTGCCAGTGTGTCTCACGTACAGCGGACGACTACGTCCAAGTGCCGAAAATATCAGGATAATAAAGAAGATAGAATAGAATAGAATAGAATAATGTTTATTCGAGGTATATAGGTGGTACATGGTGTAGGCAATATCGTCCTGTACAGCAGTGCAACACCTCGAACAGGTAGGCCACTCAGCTTGTGTTGAGACGTCGGGCCCCTCAGACACACACCTCTACAGCAAATATCTGAGGTACCAGACGCCCCAACGCTGATTTTCAGTGACCGCCTTTTATAAGATAAGGCTTTACATACCACGAGTGCGTGTCGCACCCGTCTTTCCGCCGCGGCGTATGGCTCCCTATTATGCTGCAGGTGGCGACCTGTAAAAAAAGAAAAAACTTTTAATAACAGTTGAAAAAGTTTTCTATTTTTCTTATTGTATATCTTTTGTGGAAATTTTAGAATGAACATAACACAGTTGGAAGGAAAAGGACAATAATGAATCACGTTTGATATTATGCCGTATATTCTTCAAAATCGTTTTGTACATCATCAAAATAAAATCGACTAGGTAGTAAGGTTTCGTAACGTCGTACTCAGAGCGTGATAAATTATTATTGCTCATCGAGCTATATCTGACGTTTCAGCAGAATGCATTAAAATTCCAAAGCCGATGGACAACAAAACTTGGTGTTCGGGCTTCAGACTCGGAGGAAGTCGATCGCCTGCCGTATTCACTTCTCCGTATTGCCATTTAACTGGAACCGGTAACCGGTCTAGCGTATCAATAGCAATTTGCACTTTAATACGTTATGATAGAGGTTATTTAAGCCTGACGGCCGTTGATTGAACGGAGGCTTATAGGATCAATTGTATATGGAGCATCGGATATTTGCTTACGTCAATTTTCGTGTGGATTAATAGCGGAATTAACTACTGCAGTGCGTTACTGTGCAAATTTTTATTAAATTACTTTCATATAAAATATTGATGAAAGTAAAGCGGAAAGTATTCAAAATAAAGATAAATAATTCACATTAAGTATGTGTCGATACAGACGTAGGGATTCGTCTCGTGACCTCGTCCGCGTGGACTACGCTTTCAAGCCCCTGTTTCACCCCCTTAGGGATTGATTTTTCAAAAATTCTTTCTTAGCGGATGCCGACATCTGCAATCTGCATGGCAAATTTCAGCACGATCCGTTCAGTAGTTTGAGCTGCGCTTTGATAGATCAATCAGTCAGCCAGTCACTTTTTCCTTTTCATATTTAGGTAAGTCTCCCTGGCGCAGTGGTAAGCGCTGTGGTCTTATTAGTGGGAGGTCCCGGGTTCGATTCCTGGCAGGGATTTGCAATTTTATAATTTTTAAATTTCTGGTCTGGTCTGGTGGGAGGCTTCGGCCGTGGCTAGTTACCACCCTATCGGCAAAGCCGTGCCGCCAAGCGATTTAGCGTTCCGGTACGATGCCGTGTAGAAACCCAAGGGGCATGGGTTTATTAAAAACTGCCATACCCCTTCCAGGTTAGCCCGCTTCCATCTTAGACTGCATCGTCACTTACCACCAGGTGAGATTGCAGTCAAGGGCTAACTTGTATCTAAATTTAAAAAAAAAAAGTGATATAAGACCGTTGAGTATAAAAATTCCTTTGAGTAAAGCGAACTATGTTTATCAGTTGAAATCCATCGGTTCATTAAGGGGAAAGGAAGTGTCAAATCGCGAAAATGCTGTAAATTTGAAGAAAAAGATTTTCTTTCCTAAAGCATTAATAACTATTAAATACATGTAATAAAAAACTTCAATTTGTGAAGATCATAATGACCTATATCACATTTGTTCAAATTATCCCGTTTTTTGAAGAATTGATGTTGAAAACAATGCTATGATCTACTTGTTTTGTTGTTTTTTTCTTTAACGGCTAAACGTGTTAAATTCAAACCATCACAAAACAATATGTTTAGGTTATCTTATCATTTTAAATTATTGGTTTTAAACTAAATGTTTTTCATTTCTTAAATAATCTAAAACGAACGGAAATTATTCATTTTCTTGCAGGCGCTAAATGCCGTCAGTATTTGCAGTAGCCTTTTGGCTGTCATGGCGGGTGGAGCTGCGCGCCACCATTTCTTCGTAAAATTACGCTATAAACTTATTATTTTTGAATGAAAGTTGTGTTTATATGTACTGGTAATGGTTGAATAATAAAATAGAGATTTATTTATCTCAAAATGAAGCCTGCTCACTACTCAAATTTATTTTAAAATTATCGTAGTATTAGGTACTAGTTGTGAGGTTGTCATAGATTATGTTGACAGACAGTAATATTTTCTTAGTAAGTATTATACCTATGTGTCAGATCCATATTTGAATTTCATTTCATTTAATTTCATTTCATTTCAAGTGGTAATGAGCGCTCGTAATTCGAAAAGCCAATATATATTTACAAAATACGATCCCAATTCCCAAGGTACTGGAATGGCGACCTCGCACCTGAAAGCGCAGCGTTAGAAGACCCCCTCTAGGTGGACAGACGAATCAAACGAGTCACAGGGAGCCGCTCGATTCAGGCGGTGAAAGACTGTGCCATGAGGAAGACCTTATTAGAGACCTATGTCCAACAGTGGACGTCTGTCGGTTGATGATGATGATGATGATGATGATTATGCCTTTCTTCTTCTTCTTAAATTTTGAAAAAAAAAAAAATTTGAAAGCATCTGGCATAACCTGTTAACTTGAAGCCTTAATAATAATTATTAAGGCTATTTCAAATTAAAATGATATTTAAAACTAGATGATGCCCGCGACTTCGTCCGCGTGGATTTGGGTTTTTTAAAATCCCCTGGGAACTCTTGCGAGATAAAAAGTAGCCTAAGTAGCCTTCCCTGGGATATAAGCTGACTCTGTACTAAATTTCATCAAAATCGGTTAAACTGTTGGGCCGTGAAAAGCTAGCAGACAGACAGACACACTTTCGCATTTATACTATTAGTATGGATTATAAGAAAAAGATTTATTGCCTCTCAGCCCTCTGAGAGTCGTTAGGTTAAGTGAACACGAATTATGACAGTTCTGTGTTCTAGCGTAAGCTTTAGGTCTTCTGATAGCGTCAACAGTGACATTTCGGCTGCCTAAAATCCAAACCCTGTAAACGACATCAGACGAGATCGCAGGGAGATAATTTAATTTATTTTATTTTAAGACTAAGTATTTTCAGTAGATTTTCTAGTAGTTAGACTTTGTTAAATAATGCAGAAAAAACATTATTGTATGCAAAGTATTTTCCTTGCAAACATTTAACATGTACCTATAGTACGTGACAGGTCGAGATGGCAATCGGGGTGGGGACGTCACCCGCGCTATCACGCACCGGGTTAGCGTGGGGGCTGTGCGGGTGTGCGGGCCTTATACCCCGATTTCCATCTGTCATTTTCTCATCATTCATCTCGCGTACTATAGAGCTTATTGCCTTTCCTATTCTTACTTTTAATGCATTATTAAACGTCTTTACTGTTTTGATTTGGATTTTAGATCATGGGTTATGTTTTTAAAATGGTCAGAGCGACTTACTAGGCTTTGAATTGGTTTTCTCATTGTATAAGGTGCACTTACTATATATAGCCTGCGACAGGTTGAGAGGGTAATCGGGATATGGCAAGGGGACGCGCCGTACACCCGCACGTCATAAGGCGCACGACTGCACCTGGTTAGCGCAGGAGCTGTGCGGGTATACGAGGCATTCCCTCCCCGATTACCATTTTTTCAACCTGTCGCGTACTGTAGGTTTAGACTTTAGAGGTATCAAAATTTCTGTTATATGGAAAACCAGAGGATGCCCGCGACTTCGTCTGCGTGGATTTAGGTTTTTAAAATCCTGTGGGAACTCTTTGATTTTCCGAAATAAAAAGTAGCCTATGTCCTTCCCCGGGATGCAAGCTATCGCTGTACCAAATTTCGTCAAAATTGGTTGAACGGATGGGCCTTGAAAGGCTAGCAGACAGACAGACAGACCGACGGACGGACAGACAGACAGACCGACGGACGGACAGACAGACACACTTTCGCATTTATAATATTAAGTAGGTATGGAGTATAGATATGGATGTGGAAGTATAGATTTTAATGCTGTTTTCCTTACAATAATGGGAGATACTATTGAAGTAAAAATTATGACATAAGATAACGATTTTTTCAAAAAATGTCATTTACTGGGTTTCGATATGGGGCGGTCGGTTTAATCAGGTTCTAGGGTAAAAGACTCAAGTGAATGAACAAATCACAGGTTTTTACCATAAATAAAAACTACCAGGAATTAAACCAGCTGATACAAATTTTTATGAATAAGAGTTTTTAAGGGTTTCCGTACCATAATCGTAAAAACCAGCCAAGTGCGAATCAGACTCGCGCACTAAGGGTTCCGTACTTCAATCGTATTTTATCGACATTTTGCACGATAAATCAAAAACTACTTACTAGATCTCGTTCAAACCAATTTTCGGTGAAAGCAAACTTTCATGGTAATATCATCATATTTTTTTTTTGTTTCATCATTCTAGTATTTTAGAAGTAACAGGGACACACACACACACACACACACACATTTTACCACTTTGGAAGTGTCACACAAACTATTCAGTTTGGAAAAAAAATATATTAGAAACTTCAATTTCATTTTTAAAGACCTATCCATAGATAACCCACACGTATGGGTTTGATGAAAAAAAATTATTCAGTTTCAGTTCTAAGCATGGGGAACCCCCAAAATTTACTGTTTTTTTCTATTTTTGTGTGAAAATCTTAGTGCGGTTCACAGCATACGTCTACTTACCAAGTTTCAACAGTATAGCTCCTATAGTTTCGTAAAAAAGTGGCTGTGACATACGGACGGATAGACAGACAGACATGACGAATCTATAAGGGTTCCGTTTTTTGCCATTTGGCTACGGAACCCTAAAAATGGAACCCTTATGGTTCGATTTGCTCCGTCCTTCCGTCTGTTTGTCTATCACAGTCGATTATTTCCGTAAGAGTCGGTTCCCACTTGTCGGTTGTCGGGCCCGGATTTTAATCGGATGTTCCAGTGGCAGAACATTTTATATGATGCACGCTTGACTAAAACCGATTTTGTGTTGGCGCCGACAAGAAATGTCGGGTGCTTTGCCAGCCCTCTACGTTCGGAATAAAATCGTGTCGGATTTTGCTCGCCTATGAGTAAGTATGACGCTGTTTACAAAGGTCCTAAGTGACTTATAAACTACTAGGTGATGCCTGCGACTTCGTCCGCGTAGAATTAGGTTTTTTAAAAATCAATCGTCAACTGTAGGTGTTACAATTGACGGTATACGACAAACATTTACTACTTTTGCCTCTATTCTCTCTCTCCCTCAGTCGAGTTTTTTTTTGTTTTTTGATCTTTAATATAGAAGGAAAACGTGACTGACTGACTGATCTATCAATGCACAGCTCAAATTAATGGACGGATCGGGCTGAAATTTGGCATGCTGATAGCTATTACGACTACGACGACGATAGGTATATACCTATCGTCGTCGTAGTCGAGTATTATGGATTGTATTACTATTATGGATTGTATATATATTGATATTTATAATAGATATGTATATGTATGATAGTTATGTATGTATTACTGGAATAGTTAGGTACTTATTAATTAATTATATTATATTGTTTTATACTACATTTTTCTGTATTGCGTGTAAGTACTATCCAACACACCTAGTTTCTCCTTTCACCAAAGGTTGCCTGGTAGATTGCTGTGAGCAATAAGGCCGCCTTTGCATACAATCTTTTTTTCGTTTTAGTTTCTTTGTCATGTTATGTAATATTTTTTATGTGCAATAAAGTATTTCTATCTATCTACGACGTAGGCATCCGCTAAGAAAGGATTTTTTGAAAATTCAACTCCTAAGGGGGTGAAATAGGTGTTTGAAATTTATGTAGTATACGCGGACGTAGTCGCGAGCATAAGCTAGTCTTATATAAATTCTATTTGTGAAACTTGTCATCAGCTTCAATTTTCTTCTGTTCTTATCAATTTACTTTTCCAATTAGCTGTAAGTTTTCCTGTTAAATAAAAAAATATAAGTATAACAATAATTAATACCGCGCATTATTTTTGCTCTTTTTGATTATTAAATAATTTATGACTATAATATAGATACACAAAATAATAAAAAAATACTAAATGATGCCCGCGATTTCGTGGGCGTGGATTTAGGCTTTTTGAAAATCCCGTGGGAACTCTCTAATTTTACGGGTTAAAAATTTGCCTTAGCAGATAGACAGATACACTTTCGCATTTAGTAACCAACTTCCAAAAAGGAGATGGTTCTCAATTCGGCCCGTTTTTTTAAATGTATGTACACCGATTTTTTCGAGGTTTCGTATTCGTTTATTTACTGGAGTCCTTTACCCTAGTACGTTAAAGTACTAAAAGTGCGTGTTAGTAATTAATATCAGCTGATCAAATGTCAATAAATTGCGCCAAAACCAAACGCCAAAACAAAAATTGCTAGTTTCAAGGTGAAACGGCAACTGTCATTAGCGAATGCAATGGCCTTAACAAAGATGTAACTAACGAACCACTTTCGAAATCATGCTTTTCCTTGGCATTTGATGATGATGATTACAAAGGGAGATTCTTCATTAAAGTTACTGGTAATATCGACATACATCTTCACGGCAGATATTTTGAAGGAAGAAGAAAGAAAGAAAGAAAGAAAAGCTTTTTATTTGATCACAATGAACACTCCAATAAACTTTTAAGCTAATTTAATTAACTACAGATAGCTCTATGATAGATTTTGCAGATAGCTATGTTAAATGTAAGTACAAAGAGCCAAAGCGTACCCAAACAATCAGTTGAGGTTTGCCAGGGCAGCGCAAAGCTTTGCTTAGCGCGGAGCAAAGGAGTTTCGCTGTATGTATTCACTATTTACACTAAGTTTAGATGTTGGTAGCTTTGGACTGTATTTGCTGCTATTTGACTTTAATTCTTCACTGTGCATTTCTCTTGAGCAAGTGAGTGTTATGGGTCACCGAGTTAATGTATAAGTCCCGCAAATAGCGGTGGAACCATGTCTCATTAATATCGAAATGACGTCATTTTGACAATCGATCGATCGGTCGGTCGATGTAGTGTGAAATCAGGTTTAGAGTTCAGAAAGATGAGACGGGTTACTTACACGGAGCTTATCTTAATTTACAATGTGAAGGAACTGTCGAACAACTTTGATCACTGTGAACTTTAAAATTATCGAAGAACTTATCAACGGTGGCTGTTTTATTAGGATGATCACTCACTTCACACAAATTATCAATATTAATAACAATATCACCTAAAACACGACCGTCTCTATCAGATTCCTTAATTATAATAATTTAACCTTCTCTATTATTTTTATCACAATTAAGTATTTACCAGTTATCAAGATATTATAACATTTCAAAGATAGTGACACTGGCGTACATGTTACTTAAACAAATAGGCAAACACGAGTTAGGTAGGTACCTATATTATATAATCTCTGCAGACATACTAGAATTCTTCTGTCACTGGTATTAATTTTAAATCTTTAATATACTGATAAGATGATTAAAACTCATATGTAGGTATTACAGTGTACTTGATGTAAGCCTAAACTAATATACATGTCGAGACGAAATGTAAGGAAGTTGCATAATACAAGGACAGTAAAATAAGGTGGACGAGATGAATCCATCTGTGCTGGGTTTCGTATAATACTAAAGCATAACTATATTGTGTTTTATCCGGATATGAATTTAGCCGTACGTAGCTAAGTATATTAAACTACACGTATCGTATCTTAGGTGGATAGATATATGGAGTCTAACTTGGTAGAAGAACGTGTAAGTAGCATAGAGGCAGATACTGAATTTGCTTTATGGTAAAAAAACCTTGAAACCTAAACCGATGGACGTAGATTTGAAATTTGAAGGATCCTTGAAATTACCTTAGGGGTGCAATAAGGATTTCGTGAAATTCTAACGGGAGTTCAAAAGAAACGTAAATGCGCGGAAATAAGCTAATATACGTATATTTGTGATTCAGATGAAATTGCAGCTAATGATGAAATTTTTTTACAACTTAAAACAGTAAAGAAGTCTCATCCAAATATTTGATTACCTATTTAATTTAGAGTATTAGGTAAGCATTAGGATTGGTCTTTGATTTTTCTTAATTTAAATACAATCTTCCGAGATTTTCACTCAAAACAGAAATTCACTGGAAAAACATCAACGACTTTATTTTGAAGATTTTCTTGTTACATCTACTGATTCACCTGTTTAAAATCCAGCAGGTGGCGGTCTTCTCGTCTGACGTAGATCTGTTTGAAAGTGTTGCTTCCAAACAATACGTTGGGATCAATCAAGGAAACGTTTAGGAATATCACACAGACATCCACAACCGTGGGCGTTTTATCTTTCATGTGTACACACACTGCTGTGAATGACGTTGTACGTGTCTATATTGTATCTGTGGTACTTGTTATACCGGCTTCCCACGGTACGTGATATTGCAGATGGACGCGGACCAGCCCGCAACGCAGTGTGAAGAGTATCGTCCTTGGTTATACTTAATGTTACTTCTCATTATTATTGTAATGTTGTTATTTTACGTTAATTTTATTTTTATTAACATTTTATTCTCACTGAAATTAATGAGTTATTATAATTATTATTTTTACTATAATTACGATCTACCTTATCTTTTTTTCTTATATATAATTGATTTAAATAACGTTCAAAAAGTGTACATTTGTACTTATTTTGAATAAAATATTTGATTTTGATTTTTGGCGCAGACACGTCGTCGTCCGAGTCTTGCGACATTCGTTGCTGTCCATGGTCGTCGGCCGTGCGTGATAATCCGCACAATCACACACCGTGGGAAACAGGCATTACAAACGATGCTGGCTTGTGTGATGCATGAATCACTTTGGAACGTGATGCCTTGATGTTATTTTAATGTCTCCATTTTAGCAAAAGGATACATTTGCGACATACCTACTGTTTCGCACTTTTATTTGGCGCCTTTTGGAATGGAAGTCACGTGATCTGTTATGACTTATGGGGCAACTATCTTGACTCGATGGTATAAATACGGGTGGTTCGTGGTTTTTCAGTTAGTCTCGTTCAGACGTAGACTAATATTGCAGTAAGGTTATTATAAATTATACGCATCGTGATTCGTGATTAATATTTAAATTCACTTCTGGTGTGTTTATACTACTAAACGCTAGTATCTACTACCATGCACGAGATTTTATAAGAAGGTAATAGAGGTAACCAAAGTAATCTTTCAGAAAAATCAGAACATGAAAAACAGAAATATATAAAAGGAAAAGCTGAAACTACTGGACGGATTGGGCTGAAATTTGGCATACATATAGCGATTATGAGTTATGACGCAGGCATCCGCTGACAAGGGATTTTTGAAAATTCAACCCCTAAGGGAGTAAAATAGGGGATTGAAATTGAAAATGTAGTCCACGCGGAAGGAGTCGCGAGCATAAGCTAGTTAATACATACGGGTATTCACGCAATATTACACGTGTATTAATTCTGAGGCAAGTTGGCAGTATTCGTTTCATGAATAGATCTCTTTGCCAGGTCAGTATAAAACAATGTTGCGTTAAATCCGTGGTTAAATCAAAAGAAACATTTCGAGATGTCATGCAAATATCAACAATTGTGGGTGGTTTTATCTTCCTAGCTGTTTATGATAGTTGTGTGAATGACGCTGCTTTCCAAAAAGTAACGCTGCTTCTATAGAGGCAAATCATAACTCGCTATACAAAATCAGTACCAGACCACAAGGTCGAAAAAAATATTGGGTGGTATAAGTTCCGCAAATTGCTATTGCGCTGGAACCATGTCTCATTAACATCGAAATGACGTCATTTTGCCGTCATTTGAGTCTGATTTGACGTATGTTTAAGTAAAAATATACCATTAGCTCGAAACTTCAGTCTAGTGCTGACGTCTCTAAAATGGCGGCCACGCTCATTAGCAATTTGCGGGACTTATATGCGATAAGAACGTGTATTTGTGATTTATACTTTTTTAAACCAAATGAGAAATGATAAGCTTGAATTAGCTTTGTTACCCTTTCGCATTTTTTGTCCAACATAGCGAAAATCTTGGGCTAGAAACGGGCACAATAATTTAGTCATTTGAACTGACGACTTATCAATCTCCCCTACCTATCGGATGTCAGTCCCAATTGTATCCCAAATATATTTAAACTTCGGTTATTCACCAAAGCGGACATGGGCGGAGATGTGTTAGCAGACCAATCAAAATTGATAGATGTCATGAAAAAATGGTTACGTCATCTACCTATCATTAGTCTGATTGGTCTATTGAAGACATCTCCGCTTCGATCCGCTTAGGTCGATCATAATATTGTCTAATCAGAATGTGCTGCTCCCTGCATGAAATGCTGACTTTTTAGACTTGTCTTCTTTTGGACGTGTTACTTGATGTTCGTATTCATGAATATGCACCCGCACACGTTGCTGGCGCTTGTGTGAATTGTGAATCAGGTTCCAGCGATGATGTAATTTTAAATGTCATGTCTATGTATATCGAAATGACGTTTTTTTTATTCATTATAGGCGCACGCTTGACCACGATCACACCTGATGGGAAGTGACATAGCCTTCTCTATAAGATAAAGGAGGCTATGGAAGTGATGATGTGGCCAAATATGGGACGCGTTTGCCTAGAAGGTGCCTATTCACTCTTGTAATAGTGAAACGTCATTTTGACGCCAGCCGAAAAAAAAATATACCATCAGTTCGAAACTTTAGTCTAGTGATGACGTCACTAAAATAGCGACCACGCTCATTAGCAATTTGCGGGACTTATATTGATGATGCCCGCGACTTCGTCCGCGTGGATTGAGGTTTTTCAAAAATTCCGTCAGTACTCTTTAATTTTCCGGGATAAACACCAAGAGCATAAGTCCTTCCTCTGGATGTAAGCTAACTTGGTACCAAATTTTATCAAAATCTGTGAAACTGTTGGGCCGTGAAAGGCTAGTTTGTAGGGGTACAAACAAATTTACAAACTTTACCTCTTTATAATATTAATACCTATAGTAACTGTAGATTATACGAGAACCAAACCGTGTACAAATCTTTAATGGGCAGATTACACCTACCGAGTACAGTGGCGAGTCAGTGTCCTCAGCCGAGTACTCGGTTGGTGTAAACACTTTAACGAGTGCAACTTCGCCGCAATTTCTCAGCCACAGCACTGTCTCGGCCGAGTGACATTTTACTGTCTCGCTTCACTACTCGGTAGGTGTAATCTGCCCATAACATCACTGAACCGAGAGAGCATTTACAATCCGTTTACTAGAACCCGCAATATCTGGTTATAAACATAGGTTATGTAAACTTAACCAAGTTGGCGACATATCCATTAATGTAGTTAGACTCACTTGTACTTGCTGAACTTATGTAATAGAGCACTGTAATTCTACCGTTACATACTGTGTATGTATTGCTCGTGACCCCTTTAAGGGACTATAACTACCTTAAACTAACCATGTTACAGGCCCTTAGCAGATTTTATTCGACGTTTTGATATAGGCTCCGCGCAAACGGCCACCGACCACAGCCACCGGTGACTGTCGCACGCCACGTCTTTTGGTGGTTTGGTAAGTAGGTTGAGGTGGCAATCGGGGTATGAGGCGGGGGTCACCCGCAAGTCACCCGCGCTCGTCGGCATTCCCTCTCCGATTGCCATCTCGACCTGTCGCGTACTATACCTACACGTCTCACTCTACTTTTTAGGGTTCCGTACCCGAATTTAAATATTACTAAGCCTCCACTATCCACTCGTCCGTCTGTATGTCAGCGGGCAGTATCTCGTAAACCTTAATTTGTAAGAGAGTTGATGTGAATTTCTATTAGGTACAAACAAATGAAAATTAAAAAAAAAAAAATCTTGTACGATGGTAAAGAACCCTTCATGTGCGAGTCCGGCTCGCACTTGACCGGTTTTGTTAAGTCAATTATCTAAAACGCCCCTTTCCCAATATCCAAAACATACCGCACAATCGTAATGTACAGAAATCAATACAAAAAGCACCATATCGGATTCGGCAGTTCCCAAAGCAAACAATAGGCCGTATTCGATTACTCTCTGACCTTCTTCAACAAATGGACGAAATACACATCGATCCTAAGACAAATTTGGGTGACTCACATCTGAACCCGCCTCTCTTGGCTCGATATAATTATTTCGCGTCTAGACAACCGGCGTCGACCAGGCGGCGTCTATGGAAATATTGTAGTGCTGCAGTGAAATTCTGTGGTAACTTTTCCATAAAAAGTGAAACCTTTTTTTTATTCAGATACAAGTTAGCTCTAGACTGCAATCTCATCTGATGGTAAGTGAAGATGCAGTCGGACTTGGAAGAAGTATGGCAGTTTTTATCAAACCCTTTGGTTTATACACGGCGTCGTACCGGAACGCTAATTCGCTTGGCGGCACGGATTTGCCGATAACGTGGTAACTAAGCCGCAGCCTCCCACCAGACCAGACTAGAGAAAATTAAGAAATTACAACAATTCTAAATTTCCCCTAACGAGAATCGAATCCGGAACTTTCCTTCCACTGATAAGACCACAGTAGTCAAATCGTCTATGGAAATATAATGATGCTGCAGTGACATTTTGTGGCAACTTTTCCAGAAAAAGTGGAACATACCTAACACTACTAGTAGAAGTAGTAGTGACTTCTTGAAATAAAGACGCCTTTCCGGCTTCCGCTTTCCCGCTAGCTATAATACCTTGAAAAGTCTTAAGAGTGAATAGGCACCTTTTAGGCAGACATCACCTTAGGCTGCATCATAGCCTAATACTGTTTGGTGTGATTGCATTTAAGCGCAAGCCTATTCAGTTAAAAATAGAATAAAGGTCGTTTTTCGCAGGGGAATTCGTCATGGATACCACCGAGCCCGGAGCAGCCTGAAGTTATGTGGGACTCTCACCGACTAAAACTGCACAGTGTTCCATGCGTCACCTAGAGGCTGCAGCGGCAGATCTTCCTTCACTACCAACAAGTTGAACACCATCATTCAGAGGCGCGCCAGGAACACAAAGGCGCGCCTTCCGACTCGAGAACCACCTGTCATGGCAACCGAAAGTCTTAAAATACGTATGGTAAAATCGATGTACAATGGAAGAAATACATTTGCAAGACTAGCTTCGACACGCCCTATATTTGATTCATTTGCAAATATCACGAAGTCTGCTTGGAGGAATATTCTATTTGGATGAAATTATGTAGACGTTAATCAGCAAATTCAATATAAACATTTTTTGGTTGTGACAAACCTTTTGGTTATATACCGTACCGGTGTTATTTTTAGGTTAACACGAACAAGTTTTTTTAAAAAGTCATATTTGGGTTAAAATTTTACAAACGTCTCGTGCTCTTTAAATATTTTGTATAAGAAAAGAATAATGAATTATTATTCACATGCGAAACAGTATTTAATTGGATGAAGTAATAAAACAGGCATAATGAATGACGATTAAGTAATAATTGAACGTACCTGGGAAATTATCGAGAGCACTAGTAAGGCAAGAGAATGAGGACGGAAAGTGCAACGTGATGTTCCCAGAAACTCCTCTTATCTCCATGTCACTGCACACCGACCAAAACCGAAATGTCCACAAAGGCTTAGCATATTCACAGCTTGCAGCTCAACAATCCTTTCACGCAAATTGGTCACCTAATTCATCACGCACTTGACTCATAATTGCTAGAGAATTTTCGCGCGGCACTAGGGGGGCACACATTATATTATGAAATAGTAACGGGGACACGTGCTATCGCGGCAGAGAGGGACGGATTCACTGAACGTCCTTGATGAGGGGGAGCGCGGGGCGCCTGCGGCATCAGACGTTTCAATCATCCCCGGGGGGACAGAGACGCCGATATGCATGCCGATGGAGTGAGAGCGAGATGCGCGGAGTCGTGCTATTGACCGGCCCGCAGACCACGCCCACCCGGGTGAGAGGGGCGCGCTGATGCTCCAAGTGAAAATCGAACGTCAGCCCGGGCAGACGCGACCGGCTCAGCTGCTGCATCAAGGTTACCCCGACCACTCTTGCACCTCTTGCCTTTCTATGAGTTCCCAGTACTCATTCCTACTAGTAGTTTCATTAAACTAGAATGGAGTTCTTTTCCGGATCGAATTTGCAAATACTGGAAATACTTATTGAAATAACTTCAAAAGGTAAAAGTTTTTTGTACTTGGTTCGGTGTCTGGTTACATAATACGGCTTAGCTTGGCTTCGGAGATAAATTCTTATCGAAAAGGATTTATTTATAGAAACCATTTACTGCCGCTATCAGTCTTCATAATATGATAAGCTTGTGAGTGGATAGGTACGTTTTTGAATTTTTGATTTTTATATCAGGCTTCAGTCTAGCGCGGATGATAGGTTTTCTATTGAACAAATATTGTAGTTTATTATCGCCATCGAATGCATTAACATCCGGACGAATAACATTTCCTACAATATGAACATCTTATCATCATCATCAACCAATGGACGTCCACAGCTGGACATAGGTCTCTTGTAGGGACTTCCACACGCCACGGTCTTGCGCCGCCTGAATCCAGCGGCTCCCTGCTACTCGTCTGATGTCGTCCGTCCGAGTTCTCCATTATGTTCAAAGGTGTGTGAAGTCTGCCAATTCACACTTGAGCAGCGTGGTGGACTATTAACCTATTCTCATTCTGAAAGGAGGGCCAGCGATGGGTTGATGATGATGCTGATAAAAACACTCGACTAACATAATCACATACCTATTCCACTTATTTCAAAAGCAGCGGTTATGTTTTAATTAAATCACAAAACGCGGAATTCTTCTCGCAAATGAAACAGGAGAATTTTCTCAAAAGTGGGACAGTGAGAAGTTGTCTCTCGCTTTATTTAAAATTCAGCACAATAGGAAACTCAAAACAGAGTTAAATCCTACAGGATTTGCAAACACTTAAGGAAAGTATCACAGAAATAAGGACAAAGACCGACACAGAAATTCGTAAATATGCCGAAAGAAAATGTCTTTCACAATATTCCCCAATGGCAGACAGTCGAAACTTAAGTGGGCAGTTTTACCGAAAATCCTTAAGTGTGCAAATATGGGCGGATATCATCCGGATATGAAAATCTGCAATATTTCTAGAAAATAACGTGATTTTAAAAATCCGAAAGTATTGAAATGTACTTAATAATAATGCCTCATTGCAAATAACATTGTAGTATTATCCGTAACAAAAACGAATCGTTTTTTTGCTTATGGGTAATGGGATTCCGGGTTTCGATCCCTGGCACGCACATCTAACTTTCCCGGAGTTATGTACGTTTTAAGCAATGATTTAACGCTGAAGGAAAACTAATAATTTTCAATCAATTTTTCAGAATTTCAATCGTGTTTCAAATCTCAAGCTAGCAAGTATGTGGAATCCAGTGGTAGAATTATGCAAACCAGACCAGATCGACAACGACAACCAAAGTTAGTAGTGACGTTGTGAGTGTATTTTGCAGGACAGCTCGTGAAGTTCCAGCGAAAAGAACAAGAAAGAGGAAAGCCCGGTACTGCCCGTGACAGCTTGAACTTCGTCTCTCGCAGCACTGCAGTCCCGTCGTGACCACGACTCATGCAATTGAGTCGAAATATCGGCACCTAATGTATTATACAATACAATGCCTGAGAATGCTCCATAATGGTTTTAAAGGTGTTTGAAGTCTGCCAATCCACACTTGGCCAAACCCTTCTCATTCAGAGAGGAGGCACGTGCTCAATAGAGAACCGGATTGATCGTGATGATGATTATGACGCAATCACAGCTATGACTGTGGCTAAATTCACAGCAAAACCTATCATCTTATGGACTCCTTAGCGGTTGGCAGTCTTAAAATAGAAATAAATCTCAAGCTTAAGAAGGAAGTCAAGGAATTTGTAAATGCGCGGAAGGAATGCCTTCAACAGCAGATATTCCCCGTTGGGAAGCGGTAAAACTTCTCGTAGTTTCTCATAAAAGCCTTAGGTATGCAAAGATGGCCGTGCCCGTCTCGTAAAAGGCAACGTGAGCGTTGAAGTGCTCCTTGACCTGCGCGATTTGGGCGTACTTGGAATCCGCAATGAATACCTACGCAAAATGATCCGCCGAATTCTTTTTATGGCACTACAAACTGTTACAATTTTATTTATTTAAACATCTTATGGCTTACTAACTTCTTTCTTTCTTCTCTCTGGGCTGGTTTCCGCACTTAAATGTTTTACCCCCTTAAGGGTTGAATCTTCAAAAGGCCTTAGCGGAGCTAACACTAGGCTATCACGACTTAAACGGAAATAACCCTTGATAATTCAAAATTTCAAACGCACAGTTTTAGAACTATAGTATCATCATCATGACCATGATCAACCCATCGCCGGCATACATACAGTAAGCGGCAGAAAATAATGTACATCGGCCTTTAGAGTGTAACCTTTTGTCAGTCTCAACGACAGAGACAATGCTCTACATATCCGCTATCTCCTTTAAAGGTCGATGTACATCATTTTCTGCCGCGTACTGTACAAATAATGTTGAGCATTACTAGTAATAATCTGGATCTGTTAGTAAATACAGATTACACAATTTGTAAACTTGGCAACATTGTTGTACAGTAAACTATTAACTAACGAATTGTTTATATTTGTGACGCTCTATTCAGTTTATAACTCTTTACATGGCATTTAGTTGCCTTCGTCTGGTAACTGGGTCATGGGTGTTGCTAATTTCAGTTACGCCTTATTCCTGCGATTTCGTCCGCCTGGACTACACAAATTTCGAACTCCTGTTTTATCCCCTTAGGGGTTGAATTTTTAAAAATCCTTTTTTAGCTGACGTCTACATCATAATAGCTATCTATTTGCATGCCAAATTTCAGCCCGACCCGTCTAGTAGTTTGAGCTGTGCGTCAGTCAGTTAGTCAGTCAGTCACCTTTTCCTTTTATATATTTAGATAATATTTCCTGCATAGTTGGCTAATCTCGGTCGAGATTGATCTCAGTGGCCGAAATTCAATCGGTAAGCACATTATTACGAAGTCATTAATTTGACAAGTTTGCTTTATTTATTAAATACTTGCTCTTTGACCTTATTAAAGTTGTCTGGAAGAACTGGCTATTAAAAGATAAAACCGCCTTTTGTACTGCAAACAAGTAAAGTTTTTTCTTCGCCGTATCATTTATGAATATCTCTATAATTGTGGTGGTAAAAATAAATGATGAGTAACTAAGGATATTTTTGTTATACCTACTAGCTGATGCTCGCGACTTCATTCGCGTAGGTAAAAGCTTTTAAAAAAAGAAGCAGCAAGGGGTTTGATAGTAAAGTATAATAAAAATGGAACAACGGTAAGGTTAAAGTTAAAAAAAAAGTTGTGTCGAACAGACAAACAAACAAAGAGACCGACAAGAAAGCGAATTTATAAAAAAGTGTTAAAATATCGTCGTGGATAAAAAACGACAACATAGTGGTAAAGGCATAAAAACGTCGCGATATGGATTAGAATTCAATGAAAGCCCTGGATTTAAAAAAGGGATAAAAAATTGCCATCCATAAAAAACAGCGAAATCGCTCCTGTCAAGGGAGGTCTCGGGAAACATTGAAAGGATGGGAACCTTATTCATGTGGCGCCCATTCATCATGTGAGACCCACGTAACAAGCCTCCTAACCGCTCTCCAGAGACTGCGAGTTTGTTCATACGTTATTTTGTACGTGAATAAATACTGGTCAGAAAAAGATTTTTTCAGTAAACGTTTCGTTTTCATCGTTTCTGATACGAATCGCTAAGATGTGGAATGCCTTTTTGACGTCCATGTTTCCTGCCATGTATAACCTAGGTATCTTCAAGGCAAGAGTGAATAGGCATCTTTTAGGTAGTGCGTTCCAACCTAGACTTCATTATTGGTTTCAAAATTAAAAAAACCGGTCAAGTGCAAGTCAGACTCGCGTACCGAGGCTTTCGTATACTCGGGTATTTTTTTCGACATTTTGCACAATAAATCAAAAACTATTATGCATAAAAATAAATAAAAATCTGTTTTAGAATATACAGGTAAACCCCTTTCATATGATACCCCACTTGGTATAGTAATCTTACTTTGAAAGTTGAAAATACAATATTTTTTTCTTGTGATGTGACCACAAATTCACGGTTTTCAGATTTTTCCCCTAATGTCTGATATAAGACCTACCTACTTGCCAAATTTCATGATTCTAGGTAAACGGGAAGTACCCTGTAGGTTTCTTGACAGATCGACAGACAGACAACAAAGTGTTCCTATAAGGGTTCCGTGTTTCCTTTTGAAGTACTGAACCCTAAAAACGGCTGTAAAGTCATATAATAAAGAAAAAAGTTTGATAAAATCAACCAGGAGCCGCGTATAAAGGTTCAACAATTTTACAAATAAAAACCAAGGAATAAGTAATTAAAATAACAAGAAAAGCAGTCCTTTTAATGAATTGTGCCTACTTAGTTAAGAAAATGTTAAGTAACTAACTTAAATAAGCTGATAACGTGTTATTGACCTGTTTTATCAAATACTCGCTTATGCTCGCGACTTCTTCCGCGTGGACTACACAAATTTCAAACCTCTATTTCACAAATCCTTTTGAATTTTCCAAAATCCTTTTTTATCGGATGCCTACGTCATAATAGCTATCTGCATGCCAAATTTCAGTCCGATCCGTCCAGTAGTTTGAGCTGTGCGTTGATAGATCAGTCAGTCAATCACCTTTTCCTTTTATATATTTAGACTAGCTGATGCCCGCGACTTCGTATGGATTTAGGTTTTAAAAATTCCTTGGGAATGCTTTGATTTTTCGGGATAAAAAGTAGCCTATGTTAATCTTCGGGTCTACCCATGCAAAAAATCACGTCGATGCGTTGCTCCATTACGACGTGATTTAAAGATCAACTAACAAACAAACACAATTTCGCGTTCAAAATATAGTTAGTGAAGTGACGAGTAGTTAGCTTGTTTGGTAAAAATCAAGAAAGAAAAACAAAATTGTTTTACTTCTACACGCAGAGCCTTGAAAAGCGTTTCAGTATTATTTTAAGGCACATTAAAAACAAGAGGAGTAAAAAATGGCGGCACGCAAGAAGAATGAGGGAATGAGCCCGTGAAATTCAGATGTCTTCTCTAAGTGGCGTTCATTCATTATAATGTGAGCTGTAACAAGCCCCTAACCACTCCCTAGAGAACGGACATTTATTTTATTCCATTTGCAGGGTAGGGCTTGAGCTCCGGAATTCCGGTTTGGGGGGAACTCCGGAGTTTCGAAAAATTACAGGTTCATTTATAAAATCGGAATTTAGTTTTTCATATTTTTTAGTTTCATAAATTATACATACTAAGTAAATAGGGTAAAATTTTATCTATAGAAAACTGTGGAAAACATAATTAAAAGAAATCTAATTTTACCAGGTCGTAAAATAAAGTTTTCTCTTCATCAATTTTATCGATGGAAAACATAACGAAAAAAACTCTTATTTTACCAGGTCGTAAAATAAAGTTTCCTCTTCATTTTTCTAAGTGATTTGTTTTATATCACGCTTAACAGACTTGAAAGATTTAAATAAAACGCATTATTCAATCACCATTTTTTTAATGCAAATTCGAAACTCCGGTACTCCGGACTTAGAACGCTGAGCATCGAAACCCGACTCCGGAGCTGAGAAATAGTCCGATTTTCAAGCCCTGTAGGGCTACGTTATAGACATACTTTGTGATCGTGAAGCTTTTACAGCCTCGGAGATGTATTTTCTTGTTTTTCTTTATGGCTTAAGAAAACGACAAGTACGGGTCACGTAAAGGTCCTTTTTTCTAACTTAAGTTATATTATCTTTCTTTAGCTATCTAGAAGGATTTTTCTACCGCCTATTTCGTTATACCAGATTTTAAAAGTAATGCTTATCCATGCGTTGTTCGAACATCTGTATATACATAGTTCCGGCAAGAAAGTCGCAGCTTTATGAAACAATTAGCTTATGCTCGCGACTTCGTCCGCGTGGACTACACAAATTTCAAACCCCTATTTCACCCCTTTATGGGTTGAGTTTTCAAAAATCCTTTCTCAGCGGATGTCTACGTCATAATAGCTATCTGCATGCCAAACAGAACGATCCGTCCAGTAGTTTGAGCTGTGCGTTGATAGATCAGTCAGTCAGTCAGTTAGTCACCTTTTCCTTTTATATATTTAGAATATTTTCTTCCCCTCCAAACCACTTTTATTTGTCATTTGCGAAAGTTAAACAATTTCTCAATGTTTTATTTCTCAACTAGATGATGCCCGCGACTTCGTCCTCTAGGATTTAGGTTTTTGAAAATCCCTTGGGAACTCTTTAATTTTCTTTAATAAAAATTAAACTATGTCCTTCGCTGGTATACAAACTATCTCTGTACTAAATTTCGGCAAAATGGTTGAACGGATGAACCGTGAAAGGCTAGCAGACAGACAGACAGACAGACAGACAGACAGACGGACAAACAGACAGACACACTTTCACATTTATAATATTATAAGTATGAATTTTATTCCCCTCTAACCGCTTTTATTTCTCATTTTCGAAAATTAAACAATTTCTCAATGTTTCAATTTTTTCAGTAAACCTTATCTATGATATTATGTTTTCTTTCCTTTGCAACAGAGTAGTAACTAGGTATTAAGTAATAATGCGTTCCACATGCCGTTGTATGTACTATGTCGTTTATCCTAAAAATAATATGTCGAGGATGATGAGCTTCCACAGGACGTGGGTTGACAACATAATGTACACAATGAGTACGGGCTACACCTGCCAACAGTTCGCGGAAATGTCCTACTACCTCATTGCACGCAGATTTATTTTCATACAACACGCTACTTGCTAAACTACATTCTTGCGTGTTTTAATCTCTTAAGAGTACCGTTTTTAACTAGGGCTGTAGTACAGGTTTGCATGATTTAAGTACATTGTTTTCTCACAAACTGTAAAAAAGCGGTCGAAAGCGAGTCAGACTGGATCCTTTACATAATATGATTATGTATGTTTGATAGCCACCCTGTCGCAGTGTATTCTCTTAAGAGTACCGTTTTGAACTAGGGCTGTAGTAGGTACAGGTTTGCATGATTTAAGTACATTGTTTTCTCACAAACTGTAAAAAAGCGGTCGAAAGCGAGTCAGACTGGATCCTTTACATAATATGATTATGTATGTTTGATAGCCACCCTGTCGCAGTGTATTCTCTTAAGAGTACCGTTTTGAACTAGGGCTGTAGTAGGTACAGGTTTGCATGATTTAAGTACATTGTTTTCTCACAAACTGTAAAAAAAGCGGTCGAAAGCGAGTCAGACTGGATCCTTTACATAATATGATTATGTATGTTTGATAGCCACCCTGTCGCAGTGTATTCTCTTAAGAGTACCGTTTTGAACTAGGGCTGTAGTAGGTACAGGTTTGCATGATTTAAGTACATTGTTTTCTCACAAACTGTAAAAAAGCGGTCGAAAGCGAGTCAGACTGGATCCTTTACATAATATGATTATGTATGTTTGATAGCCACCCTGTCGCAGTGTATTCTCTTAAGAGTACCGTTTTGAACTAGGGCTGTAGTAGGTACAGGTTTGCATGATTTAAGTACATTGTTTTCTCACAAACTGTAAAAAAAGCGGTCGAAAGCGAATCAGACTGGATCCTTCTGTATATAATATGATTATGTATGTTTGATAGCCACCCTGTCGCAGTGTATTCTCTTAAGAGTACCGTTTTGAACTAGGGCTATAGTAGGTACAGGTTTGCATGATTTAAGTACATTGTTTTCTCACAAACTGTAAAAAAAGCGGTCGAAAGCGAGTCAGACTGGATCCTTCTGTATATAATATGATTATGTATGTTTGATAGCCACCCTGTCGCAGTGTATTCTCTTAAGAGTACCGTTTTGAACTAGGGCTGTAGTAGGTACAGGTTTGCATGATTTAAGTACATTGTTTTCTCACAAACTGTAAAAAAAGCGGTCGAAAGCGAGTCAGACTGGATCCTTTACATAATATGATTATGTATGTTTGATAGCCACCCTGTCGCAGTGTATTCTCTTAAGAGTACCGTTTTGAACTAGGGCTGTAGTAGGTACAGGTTTGCATGATTTAAGTACATTGTTTTCTCACAAACTGTAAAAAAAACGGTCGAAAGCGAGTCAGACTGGATCCTTCTGTACATAATATGATTATGTATGTTTGATAGCCACCCTGTCGCAGTTTATTCTCTTAAGAGTACCGTTTTGAACTAGGGCTATAGTAGGTACAGGTTTGCATGATTTAAGTACATTGTTTTCTCACAAACTGTAAAAAAAGCGGTCGAAAGCGAGTCAGACTGGATCCTTCTGTATATAATATGATTATGTATGTTTGATAGCCACCCTGTCGCAGTGTATTCTCTTAAGAGTACCGTTTTGAACTAGGGCTGTAGTAGGTACAGGTTTGCATGATTTAAGTACATTGTTTTCTCACAAACTGTAAAAAAAGCGATCGAAAGCGAGTCAGACTGAATCCTTCTGTACATATTAATAAATGTATGTTTGATGGCCACCCTGGCGCAGTGGTAAGGGCTTTGGTCATACTACTGGGATTCCCGGCAGAGTTTAAGAATTTTAAAATTTCTAAACTTCTGGTCTAGTTTGGTCGGAGGCTTCGACCGTGGCTAGTTACCATCCTACCGGCGAAGCCGTGCCGCCAAACAACGGTTCCGGTTCCGGAAGAGTTCCGGTATGATGCCGTGTAGAAACCAAAGGATATGGGTTCCCGCTAACCCGGTCGAATTGGTAATCGGGAGGGAACACCTCGCAGGGCGTCCCCAATTGCCATCTTGACCTGTCGTGTACAATATGATGTCGATGTAACGAAAAAAGCGTCATATTATGATAGCCTAGTAACTATTGTGACGCATGCACTAAACAAATTAAAAGTTGGCGTGGGAGTTGAGTCGAAAGAGCAAAAAATCGAATCTATGAAGCCATTGTTCTTTAAACGTGTATCGTTCAAAACATGCGAGTAGATAATGAAAAAATTTGCTAAAGCGATAGATTAGTTACTGACGAAGTCAAAAGACAAAAAGGCATTTGAAGGAATTATTAGAAAAGTAAAAGTTTTTAAGGTTGTTCAAATTCAAATCTCATATAGAATAATATATTTCAAAAGAAAAAAGTGTCTGACTGACTGACTGAGTGGACTACCAGTTCGAGGTGTTGCACAGCTATACGGGACGATATTGCCTACACTATGTACATGATACCTCGAATAAATATTATTCTATTCTATTCTATTATATTATATTCTAAGATGCCACATAAAGTATTGCGCTAGACATTTCATGCAAAACGTTTTTCAAATTTCATCTGATGTCCTTGCTAAGGTAAATATCCTTAACTCATATATAATGGCTATATCTTGGTTACGGCAATCAGCTGGGACCTTGTCAAGCATTGTTTTGCGATAACATTGTTTCGGTTTTAATTATAGCACTTTAATTACCTACTCAGTCTAGAGATTGGGTTGGGGATGATTAATTTGAAAATAGATCCACTGACATAATTAAAGGAATTATTCTGCGAGAATCTTATGATCGTCTTGTCTGAAACTAGCTGATGCCCGCGACTTAGTACGCGTGGATTTAGGTTTTTAAAAAACCCCGGATTATAGGAACTCTTTGAATTTCCGTGATAAAAAGTAGCTTGTCTCCTTCCCCGGGATATAAGCTATCTCTGTACCAAATTTCGTCAAAATCGGTTGAACGGAAGGGCCGTGAAAAGCTAGCAGTCAGACACATTTTCGCATTTATAATATTAGTATGGATAGATATGTCCGCGACTTTGTCCGCGTGGACTACACAAATTTCAAACCCCTATTTTACTCCCTTAGGGGTTGAATTTTCAAAAATCCTTTAGCGGACGTCTACTACGTCATAATAGCTATCTGCATGCCAAATTTCAGCCCGATCCGTCCAGTAGTTTGAGCTGTGCGTTGATAGATCAGTCAGTCAGTCAGCTTTTCCTTTTATAGATATTTTGAAATTCTAATAAGTACACTTAACAATTTTAATAAATAAAGGCTACTTTGTTGTATTATTCTTAACCTTCCTCATAATTTCTCCTTTATTCAATTCTTAAGGTGACAATTACTCTACGTAATTAGGATAGATAAATAATTCTTATAAATACTCTAAACATTGACTTACTATAATATCTACTCCATAATTCAATGTCATTCTACAATCTACATCTCAAAGGCAAGAATTCGCAACGTTTTGATTTGAAATTTGAAAAAGAAAATTGATTATGAAAAAGTTTGCTTAACCATGATCTCAACTTAGCGATATGATAAAATGCGAAAGTATGTCTGTGTCTATAACCTCTTCACGGCCTATCTATTTAACCGATTTTGGTGAAATTTGGTAGGTACTGTTTCCCACCGAATGTTTTACCTAAATCCACGCGGACGAAGTCGCAGACATCAATATTATAATCTATAATCATATCTTATAGTAATAATTTAATCAGTATCTAGTATTTCAATCGTATAAAATAGAGACATAAGGATTCATCTATCTACACTCAGGCCAGAAAATCATTGTATAATACTATGACGTTTTAAGGTAACGCTTTAATATATAGAAAAAATTCCGCTGTGCCAGATCCTTCTTTTCGCGCACATGCAAACTGTGGAATCAACTCCCATCGGTGGTGTTCCCACTAGCTTACAACATGGGGTTATTCAAGGGGCGCGCGGCGGACCAGCAAATTCCTGAAAGGCCGGCGACGCATCGGCAGTTCCTCTGGTGCTGCAAATGTTCATGGGCGGCGGTAATCACTTAACATCAGGTGGCCCGCCTGCGCGTTTGCTCGCTGTCTATTTAAAAAAAATCAAGAGTGTATTTAGTCAATATAGTCACATCAATAGATTGGTGTAAATAAAGAATATCTAAAGTTTATAAAATATAAATAATATTTTGCAGAGTCCATAAAGAGTTAGAGAACCTACCTTAAGAGACCTACCTTGAGAATGATCAAGGGACATAGGGTCTTCTCGGTAGGAAAGGCATTCCGAACCAGTGGTAGATGCATCCGACTATTCGTAATTACTTGTAAAAGTTTATTCGAATAAAAAAGTTTTTTTTTTTTTTTTTATAAAAATTCTATTTACAGTTCTACATAACTAAATGCAGATCTACACGTGAGTCCCGCTTCACGTAGTTAACTCAATATGAACGGGCTTATTGGATCGCGCACACAAGTCATACTTATTGAATTGAATTGCTTGACACGCAAAGTAGCAATGTACCCGACCCGACAAAACGGTTGGGTCCATTAGGGAGTGACTTTCAATGGACCAATATTTTGGGAATGATTGGATGATTGGGATGTTCTCAATCACTACCCATATTATAAATGCGAAAGTGTTTGTTGGTTTGTCCTTCAATCACGTCGCAACGGAGCAACGGATTGACGTGAATTTTTGCATGGGTATAGTTTAAGACCTGGAGAGGGACTTTTTACTACTACTTTTTATCGCTGAAAATCAAAGAGTACCACGGGGTTTTTAAAAACCTAAATTCACGCGTACGAAGTCGCGGGCATCAGCAAGTACTTAATAACGTATTTAATAATGCTAATCCCCAGTTTTAGCACTTTATTTTATTCATTAATTTTGGACACTTATTAACACCTACCATTATCTTCGGGTTTGCATACTTATAGTTCGGTTTAAAGGCTCTATGAATCATCTCTCATAAATAAATTGTCTCCGCGATTGAAGACAACAATAGATGTCTATAGATGTCCCCCTCAACAGTTAACTAGATATGAATGGACTGTATTGCGGTGATGCTATTGAGTTGTGTGACACGCAAGCCCCTTGTTAATAACGACACTGTTTTGATGCATTCTGATACAGTGGGCATCTAACAGATGTTCATCTGAATTTCGTAAGTGATGTCATAATAGGCCTTTTCAGAAAGTTCATTCGCTTCCACCTTAGACTGAATAATTTTTTTTTTATTTCATGTTTCATTCTTTATTTGTATATATTATTTTAGATTCAGATTTTGTAAAATCCCATGAGAATATATTGATTTATCAGGATAGTAGCCTTTGTCTGCCTCCGAATTTCGTCAAAATCTGTTACATGGGATAGGTCGTGAAAAGTTTACAGATAGACAGACATACACCCTTTCGCATTTATACCTAACTAGAGACCTAACCTACCTAACTTACCAAGAACAGACTTTATATAACAAGTTATGATGCCGTCTTAAATGAAACTCCTGAAAATAGTCTCGGGCTGAGATCGACTTTGCTCAGACTTTATTTAGATTTATGTATAATATGCTTGACATCGTCCACTGGACTACACAATTTTCAAACCCCTATATCACCCCCTTAGGGGTTTAATTTTCAAAAATCATTTCTTAGCGGATGCCCAAGTCATAATAGCTATGTATCTGCATGTTAAATTTCAGCCCGATCCGTTCAGTAGTTTGGGCTGTGCGTTGATAGATCAGTCAGTCACTTTTATATATAGATATTAGTATAGATTATGGATGAAAGATAAATTGGATAATTCACCTGATACGTTATAGACAATTGGCAGATAGGTACAGTGGAAACTCGATTAACCGGACTAATTGTTGTCGTTAGGGATTCGGATAATCGAAAATCCATTTGTGCATGTTATGTAGTTCACTATGATAGTATTTTCAAAGTAAGATAACTATACCAAGTGGGATATCATATGAAAGGGCTTTGCCTGTACATTCTAAAACAGATTTTTATTCATTTTTATGCATAATAGTTTTCGATTTATCGTACAAAATGGCGGAAAAAATACCCGAATATGGAACCGTCGGTGCGCGAGTCTGACTCTTCTGTCCGAGTCTGACACTTGGCCAAACAATTTACGGTTGGTAGTCTGGATAATCGCCAATCCGTATAACCGAGGGCCGGATAATCGAGTTTCTACTGTAGTTATTTTATTAGTTGCAGGTAGGTAGTAGTAGGTAGGTAGGTACTAAATGCTAAAATAGACTAACAATAAAACCTGGTATTCAACCAGAAAATCATGTCGATTTTATAGGATAGAAGAGTGACATGATATTTGGTCGATTGCCAATATTTTCGATTTTGCATACAATCGAATGGCAATCGAGAGAAATAACTCGCGTTGGATCGATTGTTGACATAATCGACTTTGCTTAATTACGTTACCTGTTTGCGATGCGAGTGACTTTATCGGATTGGTATTTCAATACTCTAGAACAGCGTTTCCCATTTGCCGGGTCGCGACCCAGTACCGGGCCATCAAAATAAAATCCCGGGTCGCAACATTCCCACATTGTTTTAAAAATATTACCAAATTTCGATAATATTATCTCTTTATATAAAAATGAATCGCTGAATGTGTTGCTGATCGCAAATCTCACACAGCTGAACAGCTGAACCGATTTCGCTAACTTTTTTTTCATAATATTCCTTGAAGTAGGTACGGCACGGGGATGGTTCTTACGGAGAGAAAAATTTAAAAAAATTCCTGAAAAAGAATTGACTGTTAGGCGGTACGAAGTTCGCCGGGGTACCTAATGGAACCAGCTTGGGAAGTGTTAAGTGGGTCACGAAGGGGCAATGTGAAAATTACCGGGCCATGGCAGAACAATGTTTGGGAAACACTGATGTAGATCATTTATACACAGTCAATTTTAACTCCCGGTTCGACAGTGGGCCGCTTAGAATCTAAAAATAACTGTCTGTATATGTGCATATGTCAATTCCCGTGGTCTGACGTAAATCTGTCTCGTTTCTAAACATAAATCTCTATATATAAAAGGAAAAGGTGACAGACTGACTGACTGACTGATCTATCAACGCACAGCTCAAACTACTGAACTGATCGCGCTAAAATTCGCCATGCAGATAGCTATTGTAACGTGGGCGTCCGCTAAGAAAGGATTTTTCAAAATTCAACCCCTAAAGGGGTAAAATAGGGGTTTGAAGTTTGTATGTAAGTCTGTCAGTTTTGAAGTTGTCGATATTGTCTATAAAGAAGTTTTGTAGTTAATATTTTTGCAATTAGCAGTATGGCATATTTTATTAAGCTCATATGTTAAAATCTCATAGTTACAGATCTACCCTAAGGGTGTAAAATAGGGGTTTAAAATTTGTGTAGTCCACGCGGACGAAGTCGCGGGCATAAGCTAGTCTTAATATATAAAAGGAAAAGGTGACTGACTGACTGACTGATCTAATCAACGCACATCAGCTCAAACTACTGGACGGAACGGGCTGAAATTTGCATGCAGATAGCTGTTATAACGTAGGCATCCGCTAAGAAAGGATTTTTGAAAATTCAACCCCTAAGGGGGTGAAATAGGGGTTTAAAATTTGTGTAGTCCACGCGGACGAAGTCGCGAGCATATACATAAATCTAAATAAAGTCTGAGCAAAATCGAACTCAGCCCGAGACTATTTTCATGAGTTTCATTTAAGACGGCATCATAACTTGTTATATAAAGTCTGTTCTTGGTAAAGCTACATCGTATTGAAATCTAAAACTATCTCTCGGTAAAAAAAAAACTTTTTCTCCGACTGACCTTTATTCATAGTCGGCCCAATCATTATATTCCATTCTGCCATTTTGCGGTTAGTGAAACTCCAATAAAAGTTTTATTTCGTATTGGGTTCACATCTCGCATTCAATTCTCAAGTCATAATAGCCGGGCCATCAGTTGACGTAAGCTAGGTATTCAATAGCAAACTTTTTCACTCTACGTTCGGACTGTGGACCGTCTTTTTTAAAGGCCTTGTATATCAGTTATAATACTTATAATAATTACTTAAGTTATACAGAAAATTGTAGTTACTTATTTGTTTGAGTGCTTAAAGACCAAAGTCTTTGAACAGTTGCGTTTCCAGTGATGACATATGAAACTGGAACATGCTCGCTAACTATGGGTCTCAGAAAGCTCAGAGTCACTCAGCGAGCGATGAGCAATGAAGTTTCCCTAATCTAATCTCTATCAAATTAGAAATTAAGAGAACAGTAAGAGAACTAGAATAACCGTCATAGCTCAACGGGTGGCGAAAATAAAGTGACTATGGGCAAGGCCATATAATTCGTAAAACCGATAAATCTTGAGGTCAAAAGACGCTAAGAGAGCGAGTCGCCTCTTAAGCCTGAGCAAAGTCAAGCACACTATGGATCTTAGCATTAGATCCTGGTCATCACTGGTTAGTATGATATTCTCTACGATCTTTCTGATAGTTCCAAGCTACAACAAACTGAATGTGGGTATCGTTTAGAATGGTACAGTTCTTAACAGGTTATCAGAGTGCTTTTTTTTATTTTTTTTATTTACACCAACAACTTGGACTTATGAATATCACTATAAAATAAAATATTCACTATAGTATGGTCTTCAATTGCAGATGCACTTATCCTAACCATACACTAACTTTAAGTTACTTACAGCCGCACTCAGAGTCGCTAATCGTTACTTAAGATTGAGTTAAAACGAGACAGCTCTATCTCGTTTAAGTCCATCTTAAATAACGACTAAGCGACTCTGAGTGCGGCTGTTAAAGTAATACAAATAGTTATGATTGTCAGCGGATTCCTTTGGTGGTCAAAATCATTCTCAACTTCATACTTGTCACTTCCTAAACTATTAATTATAGACTTTATAGCTCTCAAGCTATAGTAAACTTAGATTTCGTAGCGATTAACTATAATTAACTACCGCAGATAAGTTAGATGAATACTATTTTGCGACCTTGTCAGCGTTGTGCAAGCGGGCGAGACGATTTTTTTACCTTAGCCTCGCTTCGCTTGACGTGTAATACAACCATTTTTAGGGTTCCGTACCTCAAAAGGAAAAACCCTTATAGGATTACTTTGTTGTCTGTCTGTCTGTCTGTCGGTCTGTCAAGAAAACAACCGGGTACTTCCCGTTGACCTAGAATCATGAAATTTGGCAGGTAGGTAGGTCTATTAGCAGACATACGGGGAAAAAACTGAAAACCGCGAATTTGAGGTTACATCACACACAAAAAATTAAATTGTGGTCTTGAACAAACAATTAGTATTTTCAATTTTCGAAGTAAGATGACTACGTATATCAAGTGGGGTATCATACAAAACGTATTTACCCGTGCATTCTAAAACATATTTTTATTTATTTTTAGGCATAATAGTTATTGATTTATCGTGCAAAATGTCGATAAAATACGATTGTAGTACGGAACCCTCAGTGCGCGAGTCTGACCCGCACTTGGCCGGTTTTTTAAGTTATAAGTATCCTTGAAAATTGGCATTTGCGCTTTCGGTTATAAATAAATACGTCTTTCAGGATTTTGGGAAATTCCATCCCGCACCGATTTTTAAAAATCCATTCCATTGAGCAAGCCGGGGCGGGTCAGCTAGTTTGTCATAGGAATATTTTATGCAAAGGCAACTAACAGGCTAGTGAGTAAACTTTTGCAGAACTCATACATCTACTATCAGAAGCCCTATAGAGGCAGTGACATTTACAATATAAACGACCTTTGACCAACCTTTAACGGTTCAAAAATAGAGCTTGGCTTCCAAAGAGCACGCTTATTGAAACTCAACAGTTGTGTGCAATAAGTTCTACTTCAATAATGTAATGAAGTTACCGACATTATCCCAAAAAATTTGCAAGCTGCAGTGTCAATGAATAAACAGACAATGTATGTCAAGCTGTGATAGGATGTCCGCCTCCTAATCGGACGTCGGGGGTTCGATCCTGGTCACACATCTCAAACGTTTCTGAGTTATGTGCGTTTTTAAGTAGTTAAAATATCACTTGTTTTAACGGTGAAAGAAAATATCGTGCATACCTGAGAGTTCTCCATAATGGTCTCAAAGGTGTGTGAAGTCTGCCAATCCGCACTTGGCCAGCGTGGTAGACTATCACTCTGTAGTAAGCCGGCGATGAGTTGATCATGTATGTCAAAGAACCGGTGGCTGCCTAGAGTGGACAACGCGTACATGTAAGGACTAAAGACAGCGCGGGACTGGCTCGTAAAGGCCTATGTCCAGTAGGTAGATGCAAACAGGCTGTTGTTTTTTTAATCAAATTTATTTATTTGATTGGGGTTTGGTCACAAAGTGAGCATGTCACCCCTGTAGATTCTTACCCGCATACAAAAATGTCTTACTCTCTATCTACGCCTAAGCTCACAGGAATATGGAACAGCATTCTTGCCTTCCCGGCATCCGAGAAGAAGAAGAATCAAGGATGCTGTACAAATTAGTATTAAGAGGGCTTAGGCTTTTTTTTTAAGACTGGAAAATGCATTTACGCATCCCCCTCTCCTGGAAGCCAACCAACTGGAGGAAAGGTATGTGGGACTCACCGGCCGAGAGGCGACCGGAATACCCACTAAAACCCAGCGGAACTTCTGCGCCTGGCGACTGGGTCATGGGAACGCCGAAGCAAACCACCGCGACCCAGCCAGCGACGTCCGCCGAGGCGGACCCTCCACCGGGGACCCACTCACGAGGTCCCCCGTCGCACGTCCGAGGTGCACCAACTACGTGCACCTCACCTCCCCCGGAGACCCAACGGGTGAAAACGCAATCCCGCGCATGTCGCCCGCGACTCAGCCTTCGCCTCGTCCACTGTGCCCTCTGCTAGTCAGAGGGACACGCGGAGAAACCTCCCCCTGCCAGGTCATTAGCCATGGCTAACAATATCCCCGAAGAGGGATTATTATCCATGTTAACGGGGTGCACCGGCCCGAATACTGCTCTTCCCCTCGGATGCCCGATGCATCCAAAAGGGACCAGCAGCACCCAGGCACACTGGGAGGTTACCTGGTTGGCCCCCCGAGAGGGCTTAGGCTGTTGATGATAATGAAGAAGTTGCCTAACTAAATTTCTCTCGAAAGTGTATCTCGAGATTTCACGAAACTATGTTAACAGATATTCTAATAATGGCCAAAATATTTACACATCTTTGATCTGCTTTTAACTGGGCTTGTTCATCTAATGGCGGGTCTATTTTTAGCCTCTCCTCTAATACTGTATCGATGTTATCCGACGTTTAATCTAAACTTGTTTATTTAGTTTAGTTTACACTGTAGCTTCAATAGTTAATTTCTAGAAAACCTATTAAAAGTTTAGACTGCCACTTGGTAATCACTTTGCCGTAGTTGTCTATTGTTTTGAAAATCTCCTACTTATCTGACAACTAAGTAAAAACAGATCGTTGTAAACTTTTTGCTTCAATGCGTTTTTTCACCTTTTGCGATCAACACTTAATTAAATACACAACATTTTTCATCATTTCAACCCATCACCGAGTCACTAAGTACTGAGCACGGCTCTTCCTCAGAATGAGAAGAGTTTAGACCATAGTCCAACGAATACTAAAAAAACAGAATAAAATAAATATTTAAGGGGTTCCCATGCAACAAACGTGATTCTTTTGCCGTTTTTATTGATAATGGTACGGAATCCTTCGTGCGCGAGTCCGACCCGCACGTGACCGGTTTTTTTTTTTAAAGAGCTGCTGAGTTTTTTGCCTGCTCTTCTCAGTGGAATCTTCTTTCCAAACCGGTGGAAAAGTCTTGACATATTATCATAAGTGGCACATGCTGTCCTACATGAAATAGGACATTGTCTTGGACTGTTTTATGAAAAGTATCTCGGTGTATTATTTACATAACTAAAATTCTGCTAAAAATGTTTTCCCGCAGAAATTACTCTGATTTGTGTAAAAAAAATATCAATTTTTTGTGTCGTTTATCGCCTTGTGACGTCATTTATCGCCTTCCGTACAGCGTGACGTTAACAATTAATTATATTAAATATAAATAAAATTATGTTTTTCATTTAATTATTCTCTTTAATAATGAATTCTAGCCCATAAACTACCGCTATACAAAACATCACATAATTTTATTACTACAGTCCAAGACTATTCATTTGATTATACTTACTTCAAGAACATCACGGCCATATTTTATTTTCTGCACATTTCTAAAGCTCTTCAATATTCTCTACAACGCGGTATTGTATCCAGTCGAGCGAAAATATCCACTCCTAGTTTATTTCAGAGCATGCCCTCGACATCTGCAGCTCACAATTAAAGCCCGGAAGAACGCTATTACTAATTGATGCGAGTACAGACGACAACGTTTCGAGCGTTCGCGAGTGTCACCACCTTCGCAGGGAAATTGCAAACGGGAAACAAAAAATCTAAATGTTTGTTGGGAAAACAAAAATCTAAAAAAATCTACTCGTAGATTTCGTGGATTTCGTTGGGAAAACAATAAATCTAAATCAAAGAAATGGACAATACGGATAGTTATCATCACGCCAGCCAGTTGTGCACACTGTGACGTTGTAAATTTTGAACTACTAACTAGCGTTTCGTTTTTAATAAAAATCAATTTTGTTCAAAGTATGTTGGTGCCACCTAGCATCAAGGTGCAGAACTACGCGTGGGTCGATGTTCAGAGTTCATTCGAGCCACAATAGATGGCGTTTGCTTCGTTGTCAATTGTCGTAAAAATAAAACAAAATAATTAAATAAAACCATAATATCATTTGTTTATTGTTAAGTCATTAACAAAACGGTTCTTATAATATATCCTTAGGTTCCGCAAAGATTCAAAAATGAATTGGCTTCATGATCAAACTAAATGAGAGCGGCCACACTCGGGTTGCGTCTGGCAACACCGATTGGTGAGATTTAGAATTTTTCTGTGTTGACGATGTGTGAAAACATGTGAAGACGAATTTTTTCGTTCCAGGAAAATCTCACTCCTTTTCGCCCATGGCTTCGCCTGGGAAAATACAATAGTTATAAATTTAGTCATCCTAACGTATTTCAATGTTTCATCAATTATGGTGAGTGAAAAATCAAGTAATGTGGATTCGACAAAATGGCGGTTTGGTTAGAGAAAATCCTAATTTCATGATTTTCCCTTTCAGTTCCAGTTATTTTACCTTCCCAAATAAATGAGGATAATGGGTTGTGGGTGGACTCCTGAAAACCATTGGTGGCCAGGAGTTCAATAGGTGAGTTGTGTTTGATCGGGAAAATTCCACGTGTCGAAATTTTCACACAGCACAAATTATAATCTTGTTTTTCTTTGTTACAGGGTTTCCGTTTGCGTTTCCGTTTTTAGTTTTCGGTTTTCGTATTTCGCTTTCGTTTTCCGTATTTATTTCTTTTGCACATTCACGTTGGCAACTTAATTCTATGGATAAGACTTGGTGAAAATCTTTGTAATGAAACATTTCGGTTGTGAAGAATCAAGTTAAATCGAGTTTTGGGAGCTTGGCCGATGCCGTCCAGCTACCTTGCAGTCTTCGCACCTACAAGTAAGCAAATGTTTGTATCCTGGAACAGTTTAGTGAACCTTCTTAGTGTATGTGTACAGTAAGAACCCTGTCTTTACTACTGAGCTTTATTTTGAAACAATTTTATGAATTTTACTGTGTCATTGTCTATTCCATGCCAATGGCATCTTAAATTTAAAACATAGATTTTATGTACTATCTACCTAAGGCATTCTAATGTATCTAAATTAAGTCTTGGCATTAAGCTAGAATAACTAAGCATTATTAGCCATCATTATGTATTAAGCGACCCCGGTAAAAGTTACATTAAAAACAATTTTGCCTAACATCTAGCAAATTTCATTTATAACACCTCATATACATTACAAGGGAGTCGACGGCTAGCTTCTATTCTTTACTAGGTAGATAGATCAAGTAAATTATTTTTTTTCCTCTAATCTTTGTAAGGTGGTAGATTATTCCGTATCCGGGTATATTTCTATTCCGCCCAATTTACCACCCCTACCAAATGGCGCCCGAACGTTTTTTTATATAGTTATTTCAGTATATTTTGAGAAATTTTGTGAATTTTATGAAATGTACTCCGCTGATTGTACAATTTTCTAAGTGGTGACACATTGCAAAGAGCACTAAGCTGTTTTTTATGGTTAACTAACTAAATAATAACTAATAGTTAGAAATTTTGTTTGACAGTTTAAGTAATTTTCTGAGTATAGTCCAACATTTTTTTTCTTACTTAATCAACACTTTATAAATGGTGCTTATGCCGTTCAGTTATGTTATTTGACTTACCTTGGAGGTGTATAAGTGAATGTTTGCCTTCAGTTTAGTAATAAACATTGCTTAACTGAGTTGTTGTTGGGTATTGCTTTCAATAGTAAGTACATCTTATGTTTGAAAATTCCGGTAACTTAGTATAATTAAAGTTTTGAAACGCTATGTGCCGTTAACTAGTTACACACATACATTTATAAATACTAAGAGTTACAACTTGTGAAACTAAATATATAAACTATATTCAGAGATTACATTAAGTTCAAGTATGAAGTTATGAACAATTTTTTTTTCAGTGACTTGATACTTCATTATTTTGTTGAAATTTTGTTTAGAGCTGTGTTAAGGTTATGATAAAAGCTACTTCACACACAAAACATGTTAAGTTTAATTGAATGCTGGTAGTTTAAAGTGACATTTAGAAACAGATTTTGTTGTATTTTAGGTTATGTGTTAAAAGTGTAAAGTAACAGTCATCAAACCATTGCACAATCTCTTTGTTTTTTTTTGAAAGATAATATGCTAGTCAGAGTTCATTGCAACTTTGTTGCCTGTTTACTTTTGTAATTGTAAAGGTTGTAACACACTGTGTACTCATAAAGGTGATACTGCACCTTACAATCATTTATTCAATTTTGGGAAGTTTTATTTTGTTATATTTTGTTTACTATAGTAATAATATGTGCTTGTATTATTAACGATATTTTGGAATAGGAACATAATTGATAAAATAGTTAGGATAGACTTAAGAATATTGTTTTTGTTGTGTATTTTGCTTGTGTATATTTAATAGTTTAAATAACTTCTTTTGTGTTTGTGTTTAACCAATTTGTATAAGGCTAAACATAGACAGTTACACAAGCTCGATATTTTGTTAAATGTGTTTTGACTTAACACAATGGAACAGACTTTTGCCCAGTTTCATTCACTTTTGAAGGACGAATTGTGTTATGAGGTATCCATTCGTTCCGAAACTCCAGCACCTACAGTGCTAGGTTTAAAGAAACAGTTAAAACAATTAATTCAGGAAATTCCTTCTGAATCAATTTTAGAGACGGATTTCACTTCTGAAAGTGAGTTAGGGGTTATTACTAAAAAACTTCAAGACTTAGAAGATTTATTAAAAAAGTGTTCTGACACTAAAGATAGACATGCCCTCTGTAGGTCTAAAGCTTTAGCTTTACATTTGTACTTTAGAATTTTGAGAATACAGTGTTCCGAACTCAGCTTAATAAGTAGGAAGAGTGAATTACATACAAAGTTGCAGAGTTTGATTTCCAGATTAGATGCTGACAATGAGTCGTCTCACGACGAATCACTGGATTCCGAGAGTACCGCCGTTGACTGCACTGGTGATAAAAATGTTGCCAAGTGGAAGTTACATTTCAACGGACAGGGTGATCCGCGCAGTTTCATCGAACGCGTTGAGGAATATAAAAGATCTTATGGCGTTTCAGATGGAAAATTATTTGTTTCTGCATTTCATCTTTTTACAGGCCGAGCATTGTTATGGTACAGAGGCAACAAATGTCAAGTTTCGTCTTGGTCAGAATTGAAAACTTTATTTTTAGAGGAATTTGATGCAGTAGATTATGACTACAGGTTGCTAGGTGAAATTCGAGCAAGAACACAAGGCTCTGAAGAACCTGTGTCTATCTATTTCGCTGTAATGTTTTGCATGTTTTCAAGGTTGTCAACACCACTTTCCGAAGAACAAAAGTTACAAATTTTATTACATAATATTCGCCCTTTTTACTCAGAACAATTAGCTCTTGTTGACATTAAGTCTGTCGCAATGTTGAAGGAAAAGTGTCGCAAACTAGAGGCTGCGAGGCAGCGTTCCGCCTTATTTTCTGAGCCTACTAACAGTAAGGCAACTTTAAGTTCAGAGTTTGCTTACAAACAAGTGACAAAACAGTTAAACACACTTTCAGTCACACCTGCACCTAAGGTTGATACAAGTAAAGGCACTGATTTTTCGAAAACAAATAAACAACTATGTTACAAGTGCGGCAAGGGTAACCATTCCTTTAAATTTTGCAGGACAGTTCCGAAATTTATTAGATGTTTTTCGTGTGGACGTCAGAACTTTACAGTAAAGACATGTCCAAGTTGTAGTAAAAAGGCGATTAGTAAACCCGCTCCGGACAAAAATTCAAAAAACTAATTAGTAAGAACTGTGCAGAGACACAAGTAAAGAACTTGGTCATTAACAACAAAACATCCCTTTTACCTGACACAGTTCTGTATTCAGTGGATAAACGAGACTTTAGGCCACATTTAAAGGTTTTTGTTGACGGTTTTGAGATTACAGGTTTACTAGATTCCGGTGCTTGCGCGTCAATTTTGGGTAACCAGGCGCACAAGGTTTTTTTGAAATTCGGTTATAAATTGCATAGCAGTATTGATACCACATTTTCAGTGGCAAATGGAGACAAACTTGATTGCATGGGTTATATGTTTATTCCGATTACTTATAATTCCGTAACTCACATAATAAAATTTTTTGTAGTACCCTCTATAATAGCGGATGTTATTTTTGGCTGTGACTTTTGGAAAACATTTCAGTTAGCCCCTGGCATTTTTGATAATTTAGAATTAATTAAGGCACCTTCTCAATTTTACAATATTTGTGCAATTGATAATGAACAAATTCATACCATCACTTCTTTTGAAAACTTATCATCTCAACAGAAAGAATTAGCCCAGTCTGTAGTAAATAAATTTTTAGATATTTCTTCAGAGAAAATTGGATTGGGTAGAACAAAATTAATTGAACATGTTATTGACACCGGTGATGCCTTGCCAATAAAAATAAAACAATATCCACTTTCTCCCGAAAAGAAGGAAGCTTTAAGTAAAGAGTTAGATAGGATGCTGGAAATGGACGTAGTTACTCCGAGTGAAAGCCCTTGGAATAACCCAGCAATTTTAGTGAAAAAGGCAAATGGAGACTGGAGATTTTGCCTAGATTGCAGGAAATTAAATTCAGTGACAAAGGGGGGATTCATACTCAATACCGTACATTCCACAAATTCTAGATAGCTTGAAAGAGGCAAGGTTTTTATCATCGATTGATTTAAGTTCAAGTTTCTGGCAAATTCCGTTAGCTAACGACTCTCAGGAAAAAACCAGTTTTACAGTTCCTGGTAGAGGGTTATTCAAATTTAAAGTCATGCCGTTTGGCCTATGCGGTGCACCAGCACGACAGCAGAGGTTAATGGACCAGTTATTTAATCAAAATTTTTGTAGTGATATTGAAAATGGAATAGTATTTTGTTATATAGATGATATTGTTATTTGTTCTGCTGATTTTGAAACCCATTTAATTTTATTAAACAGAGTTCTGGATAAACTAAAAATGGCTCAACTATCCATAAATTTTGATAAATGTAATTTTTTTAGAAACTCTTTGAAATATTTAGGGTATATAGTGGATGAATTTGGTTTACGCACAGATCCTGGAAAAGTTGCCGCAGTTTTGAACTTTCCGACCCCAAAAACTGCACAGGAGGTAAAGATTTTCCTAGGCACTTGTTCTTGGTACAGGCGCTTTATTAGGAATTTTTCAACCATCGCTGCACCACTCAATAGACTAACGAGTAAAGGAAAGAACGCACCTAAATTTGAGTGGAGCGAACAGGCAGAGGTAGCATTTAATACATTGAAGAATGCGTTGGTAACCGCACCTGTTCTTGCGGTACCGAATTTTGAAAAACCATTCAAAATACATTGTGATGCTTCTGCATATGGTGTTGGTGGTATGCTGACGCAAGAAACCGATGGTTGCGATCATCCCATTGCGTATGTCAGTAGGAGCCTAAATAAAAACGAAAGGAATTACAGCGCGACGGAACGCGAGGCTCTAGCTGTGATTTTTGCAG